>NC_086319.1:189254095-189491595 GCF_036172605.1 Pelobates fuscus | reverse complement strand
TAGTACCGGAGGCTCCGGGACAGACGAGAACAATCGCAAGTATTCTACATAACTGACCGACAGGTCGGAGAGACTATTGGTACCTTAACACAATCACGTTACAATAAGGACTACTGCTTACATGTACCGCAGGGAGATGGGAGGGAGGGACATGGGAAGGGGAAACTGCAAACTATATGACTTCATGTACGGGGCAAGGGACATGAGACAGGTAGAAGACCGGCGCGGGCAGCCGCACCCCCCTGGGAGGGCCTAGCGATGACCTACCCAGGAGCGGGCCGGGGGGCGGGGGCCCGCGCCGCTCGGACACCAGAGGGGGAAGGGAGGGAGTCCGGGTACAATCACCGTGCTACTAGTGATACCGGAGAAACTGACGGAAGCCAAGCACAGAGAGATGGACACAGGTTTCTTCAGGAAGGAAGAGATTCTTTATTCGATTCACCGACCGGGACTCAGAGGGACTAATGTCACCAAAATACAACAAGATCTGAGTCCTGATCATACAGTGTAGGTCCCTTATATAGGCATGTAGCTCCTCCCATAATCAGTTCAACCTACACATACTCTTATCTAATTAACTGAATAGAGACTAAATTCCTGTTTGACCACATGGCTTGCCCAGCACAATGGAGGAGGGGAAATACTCATATATACTGTATTCCTACACTTGCTCAGTACACTGTTGATTGTATCTTAGCTACGTGCAACCAAACAACTGATTCATCAACATATGCAAGTGCACATACCACGTGGCAATCTTGTCCTAGTAAATTTATTTTTACTGAGATTCCACCACATTCCCCCCTTTGATGCTTCTGATATACATAATAATTCCAGATACATCACCTAATCATCGCTTACTTACACCTCAAGTTGCGACTCCCTAAAGATACGAATCCCTCAACATTCCTCTTCCTGTACTAATTCTCCCTGATTTAGAGCCTCATACCTATATATAGCCATTATCTGTGCAGCAGCCTTTCTCTCTGCTATATTCTCTATAATGCTCTGCAAAGACCTAACTACCAAAGGAATCAGACATGGTAGGAGAAGGCACAGCATCAAAATTAGCATGACTCCACCTACCAATGCCTTAAGTCCTCCAAACTGCTCATACCAATTACCAAACCAACTACTTGGATTATACCCTTTTCATACCTGGGTAGGCACATGCGCTAGTTTAACCATATGGCTAGTAAGCTCAGCTATTGCTTGCCCTTCATCATCTATTTGAAGACAACAATTGCTTAGGTTAAACTTCCCACATACACCTCCCTCTACTGCCAATAGGTAATCCAAGGCTAATCTATTTTGGTAAACGGCTGTCCTCATCCTAGTATTATGTTTCGCTAGGAGATTGAGCGCTTGCGATGTTTCATTGGTAATTATCTCAACCACTGCCTGTAACCTTATAATACGGTTGAGCATATATATTGGGGTTCTATATCCAAAAGTACCATCCTCTGCCCACGTAGCTGGCCCATAATAATCTATAATACGCTGGGGAGGCCACTCATTATCTTCCCAGGTACCTATCTCTAGGGGTTCCCCATTTCTTTCTATGATTCACATCATATACCTTAACTCCCAAAGTCTTTCCTGTTTCAATAGGCAACAAGAAGAAGGATGGTTTGAGCATACCTAACACACATGCCCCTTCCCAGTCCTGTGGTAACTCCGAATAGGCTTTCTTACCACAGATCCAGTACAAATTTGCTGGGGCTTTCCAACTAGATGTAGCAGATAGGTCAAACCACACATTCTTTAAATTGGTATAACTTGCAAACGGGTTAGGTGGTTCTGAGACATTTGAAGCTGACCACCAAGTTGTATTCTTTGTATTATCATCATAAGCTTTTTGCCCTAGACAAGTCAATTCTCCTACAGATGTATTAAACATTATTCCTTTCCTTGCTATGCAAACATAACCTATAATGGAGGTCTTTAATCGCCACTCAGATTTACCTCTAACACTCATTTGATAATCAGCTTGAGAAGATGTTATCTGTTCAATTGTCTCAGAACCGGAATACATTACCTCCTTTGCTTCCCAGGGCCATTGGTCTCCCATATTAGTACCTCCACACACATAGCAGTTGGTTACATTAAGACTACCAGCAATACTCTCGGCTAGATCAATAAACAAGTTGTTAGCATTATGGAGGATCTTATTCTCTACACTCATCTCCTCGTAGAAAGAATGGAAAACCTGATGAGTCTGGGCTGCCACAGTATCGGTCTCTATCCCTATAAATAATATTGTCCCAGGATCCAAACCTGTCCCATATATCTGGAACCCAAATAAGTTTCCGAACCTATCTATAAACTGTTCAGGATTATTAATAAGTATATGGACTGTGTTACACTCCATAGACTTACAATATGGTTTGGTAGGCAACTTAGTAACAATCATATCCTTATCTACTGTCTGTCCCCAAGTTGCCCACCCTACACAAGACCAATATGGACAATAATTATAATTCTTATTTGGGCATTTTGGATCTATATACTTGTTCTTACTACTGGGGCAAATATACTTATCATTAGACCCATACGTTCTTTCCCATTTAAGATCCCCACATACATTCCACGGTTTTCTACCACTTGATATCGCCTTACATGCATCAAATAGCAGAACACCCGAAGAATGTACGGTTTCTAGTATTGTCTCATTTATTAGGGTCCCCTGTGAGTCTCCATTCCGAAGGGTCAACCAAATTGTACGGGGTTGATACTCTGGACTAAAACACTTAGGTTCTCCTACTCCTAAATGGCATACACTATAATCTATACCTAAGTATCTACACTTAGATACATATCCTTTACACTCATATTGTGAATGCCAAATAAGGGTCTGGGAAATATGATTACCTGTTTTTGTAGTCTTAATGCAAACCTCACAGCCAGGTGTGTCGGTACCTCTACCTTCCTGAATAATTAAAAACACAAATATACACATTATCAAATGCATTTCTCCTGACATCTTTATCCTAATTCTTCGTCCGTGCGATGGCACCTCAGCTTCCAGGGTGTAAGGGCTGCAAGGAATGGAGTCCTTCAAGTCCTCTCTTCCCTTCACAGAGGTCCCTTCAAGACACTCTGGCTATGTAACGTGGGTAGGTGGTCAGGCTTTATTATGGCCGTCAAAACACCCACTTGCTGATCTCTTTGATTACTCTAGAAGTCCCAATTTCTCCTTGTCACTCCGACTGAGTTACTGTCAGGATCGGGACAGGGATCCAACACGCAGAGTACAAACAGTAGCCAGATACGTATACCGGACCTTAGAATGGCCGGACTAACGTAAGTAGTACCGTATAGAATGGTCAAAGACAAGCCGAGGTCGAGGGTAACAGAAGACAGGTAAGCGAGAGACAAGCCGAATCAAGGGTAACAGAGATAAGCAGAGTAAGGTAAACAAGCCGGGTCAAAACCAAAAGGGATAATAGAATACACAAGCACTGAGTGACTAGAGCAAGCTAGAACCACGACAGGGCAATGAGCTAATGAAGGAAGCTCTGTTAAATACCCTGTTCAGAGCAGTAACCACACCTCCGAGACGTCCTGATTGGTCCTGCAGCAATTGACTGACAGGTCGATCCGGGGGAGTGTCCTGATGATGACTTCCTGCCTAGATGGTGTAAAAGGCAGTCACTCCCTCGCGGCCGGCCTTGCATGACCGGATAGACCGCGGGGAAGGGAGTCATCAGACCGTCTGGAAGGTGGAACAGCTAAGTCTCTACCTCTTTTGGAGGTAGAGACCACAGGTACCCTGACAGTACCCCCCCTCTCAGATACGCCCACCGGGCGGAATGAACCGGGACGAGATGGGAAGCGAGAGTGATACGCCCTGCGGAGACGGGGAGCATGAACATCCTCCTGAGGTACCCAACTCCTCTCCTCAGGACCATATCCCTTCCAATCAACCAGATATTGTACTCTCCCCCGGGAGATTCGAGAATCAATAATAGAGTTGACCTCATACTCCTCCTGACCCTCCACCTCAACGGAGCGAGGAGGGGCCATTGTGGAGGAAAATCTGTTACATATGAGTGGTTTCAGCAATGAAACGTGAAACGAGTTCGGAATGCGTAAGGTATTAGGAAGAGCTAAACGATACACAACCGGATTGATACGGGTCAGCACCCTGTAGGGTCCAATATAACGAGGAGCGAACTTCATGGAGGGCACTTTTAAACGGATGTTCCTCGTGCTCAGCCATACCCTATCACCTGGAACAAAGACCGGAGCCGCCCTTCTACGTTTATCAGCGTGTTTCTTGACCAACATAGAGTTGTGCACAAGGATTTGTCGAGTTTGATCCCACAACTTCCTCAAATTGGCAACATGAACATCAACCGACGGCACCCCCTGGGAAGGAGAATCCGAAGGAAGAATAGACGGATGAAAACCATAATTCATGAAGAAGGGGCTTGAATGAGTAGAATCGCAAACGAGATTGTTGTGTGCAAACTCCGCCCAAGGAATCAAACCGACCCAATCATCCTGGTGTTCAGAAACAAAGCATCGTAAATATTGTTCAATTTTCTGGTTGGTACGTTCAGCAGCTCCGTTAGACTGAGGATGATAGGCAGAAGAAAAGTTTAATTTAATACCAAGTTGAGAGCAGAAGGACCTCCAAAAGCGGGAAACAAATTGGGAGCCTCTGTCCGATACAATCTGAGAGGGTATCCCATGTAGGCGAAAAATCTCCTTGGCGAATATCTCTGCCAATTCGGGAGAAGACGGAAGTTTAGGCAGGGGAATGAAGTGTGCCATCCTAGTAAACCTGTCAACCACGGTGAGGATAACAGTCTGTCTTTTAGAGATAGGTAGATCGACAATAAAGTCCATGGCCAAACAGGACCATGGTTTCTCTGGAACCTCCAAGGGTTGCAGGAGTCCACATGGAAGCGTATGGGGTTGTTTGGTTTTAGTACAAACTTCACATGCAGCGATGAACTCCTCAACATCCCTCCGTAAAGTAGACCACCAGAAGTCCTTAGAGATCAAGGCGTAAGTTTTGCGAATACCAGGATGTCCCGCCATCTTGCTATTATGTAAACACTGTAAAAGTTCCAGTTGAAAAGCAGGAGGAACGAAATGACGACCCGCAGGGGTCTGTTTAGGTGCGAGATGTTGCAACTTAATGATCTCGGCCAGTAATGGAGAATGAATCCTGAGATTCGTATTAGCAATGATATTGCACTTCGGAACTATAGAAGAAAGAACTGGTTCAGGTACAGTAGAAGGTTCATATTGGCGAGATAATGCATCGGCTTTAGAGTTTTTAGAACCAGGTCTGTAAGTCAGTACATAATTGAAGTGAGTCAGGAATAAGGACCAACGAGCTTGTCTAGAGGATAAGCGCTTAGCCTCCCCAATATATGACAAGTTTTTGTGGTCTGTCAAAATCGTAATAGGGTGTAGGGTCCCCTCCAACAAATGTCTCCACTCCTTTAAGGCTTTAATGACTGCTAACAGTTCCCTGTCTCCGATGTCATATCTGCTCTCAGCCCCAGAAAGTTTCCTGGAAAAAAAACCACACGGGTGTAATGGTTTATCTACCGCTAATCTTTGTGACAGAACCGCACCTACTCCTGTCTCAGAGGCATCGACCTCGAGTAGAAACGGCAAAGTCGTATCAGGATGGACTAATATTGGAGCAGAAGCAAAAAGTTCTTTGAGCCTCTTGAAAGCAGCGAGAGCTTCAGGAGACCACGTCTTAGTTTCTGCCCCCTGTTTGGTCATATTGGTAATGGGCGCAATAATAGACGAGTAACCCTTAATGAAGCGCCTATAATAATTGGAGAAACCAATAAACCTCTGAATAGCCTTGAGTCCCTTAGGTAATGGCCAATCTAAAATAGACTGGAGTTTGTCAGGGTCCATCTTAAAACCTTCCCCAGAAATCACGTAACCAAGAAAATCTATCTGAGACTGATCAAAGCTGCATTTTTCCAATTTACAGTATAGACCATGTTGCAGAAGTTTCTGTAATACCGCTCTGACCTGTCTATGGTGAGTTTCAATCTCCCTAGAGTGTATCAGTATGTCGTCTAGGTAGACAATGACACAATCATGTTGAAACTCCCTAAGTACCTCATTAATCAGATCCTGAAATACTGCAGGAGCATTGCAAAGTCCAAACGGCATAACTGTGTATTCATAGTGACCGTACCGAGTATTGAACGCCGTCATCCACTCGTGTCCCTGCTGGACTCTCACCAAATTATATGCCCCTCTGAGATCTAACTTGGTGAAGATTTTGGAGCCCTTAAGACGATCAAATAACTCGGTAATAAGTGGAATAGGATAGGCATTTCTGACAGTTATTTTATTCAAGCCTCTGTAATCGATACAAGGTCTCAGCGTGCCATCCTTTTTCTTAACGAAAAAGAACCCAGCCCCGGCCGGGGAAGAAGACCTCCTAATGAATCCCTTTTCTAAATTCTCCCGAATATACTCCTCTAGAACCAAGTTTTCCTGAACAGACAAAGGATATACATGGCCCCTCGGAGGCATAGTCCCAGGTAGAAGCTTAATTTTACAATCAAATGGCCTGTGTGGCGGCAAAGAATCGGCATTCTTCTTGTCAAATACTGCCTTTAAGTCTAGGTAAAGGTCTGGTATCTGTCTTTCTGTGGACTGAATAGGAGTGTCAGGTATGTTAACATTAGCTAATGGAGAAACCTTGCATAAACACCTATCCTGGCAACCCTGGCCCCACGAGAGTATCTCCCCTAACTCCCAATCGATAATAGGGTTATGTTTCTTCAACCATGGGTACCCCAGAACTATGGGAACGGAAGGGGATGAAATGAGCAAAAGAGATAAATTCTCCACGTGTAGGATACCAACATTTAAACTAATGGGTATGGTTTCACGAAAGATAACAGGGTCTAGTAGTGGTCTACCATCTATGGCCTCAACGGCCAAGGGTGTCTCCCTTAGCTGGGATGGGAAATTGTTCTTAATAGCAAAGGCTTGGTCGATAAAATTCTCAGCAGCACCGGAATCTATCAATGCCATAGCCCTTACTACTTCCTTCTCCCAAGTTAAGGAAACTGGTAGCAGAAGCCTGTGATCTTTATAATTAGGAGTAGAGGACAAAATAGAAACACCCAAGGCTTGTCCTCTAGAGAGACTTAGGTGCGAGCGTTTCCCGGACGGTTAGGACAGTTCGAGAGTAAATGACCCTTGGCTCCACAATACATACACAAACCCTCTCTTCTCCTGTACTGTCTTTCCTCCTCAGAGAGGCGGGTATAACCTATCTGCATAGGTTCAGGAAGCAAAGATACCGTGGAGTCAGGACTTGGAAAAGCGGGGGCTAACCTAAAAGAAGGTCTCCGGTTCCTCTCTCGAGTGTTCTGTCTCTCTCTTAAACGTTCATCTATACGAGAGATGAACAAAATTAAATCTTCTAAATTCTCAGGGAGTTCTCTGGTAGCAACCTCATCAAGGATTACTTCAGATAGGCCATTCAAAAATACATCCATATACGCCTGCTCATTCCACTTGACTTCTGACGCCAGAGACCTGAACTCTAGTGCATAATCCACCAGTGTTCGGTTCTCCTGTCTCAGGCGCAACAGTAATCTGGCTGCATTAACCTTTCTACCTGGAGGATCAAATGTTCTTCTAAAAGCAGCTACAAATGCGTTATAGTTATACACTAATGGGTTATCGTTCTCCCATAGTGGGTTGGCCCATCTCAGAGCTTTCTCAATAAGTAGGGTGATAATAAATCCTACCTTTGCCCTATCTGTAGGATAAGAGCGGGGTTGCAATTCAAAGTGGATACTAATTTGGTTTAAAAAACCACGACACTTCTCAGGAGCCCCACCATAGCGTACTGGGGGGGTAATGCAAGAAGAAGCACCCACTGTGGCTACCTCTAGACCTAAACTGACAGGAGAAACAGGGGTATTACGTATCTCCTCTGGTGGGTTATTGGCATGAGATAATAGAGCCGGTAGCGCAAGCGCCATCTGATCCATTCTGTGATCCATGGCTTCAAACCTAGGATCAGGAGAAGCCAGCTGACTGTTTGTACTTGCAGGATCCATTGGCCCTGTCGTAATGTCAGGATCGGGACAGGGATCCAACACGCAGAGTACAAACAGTAGCCAGATACGTATACCGGACCTTAGAATGGCCGGACTAACGTAAGTAGTACCGTATAGAATGGTCAAAGACAAGCCGAGGTCGAGGGTAACAGAAGACAGGTAAGCGAGAGACAAGCCGAATCAAGGGTAACAGAGATAAGCAGAGTAAGGTAAACAAGCCGGGTCAAAACCAAAAGGGATAATAGAATACACAAGCACTGAGTGACTAGAGCAAGCTAGAACCACGACAGGGCAATGAGCTAATGAAGGAAGCTCTGTTAAATACCCTGTTCAGAGCAGTAACCACACCTCCGAGACGTCCTGATTGGTCCTGCAGCAATTGACTGACAGGTCGATCCGGGGGAGTGTCCTGATGATGACTTCCTGCCTAGATGGTGTAAAAGGCAGTCACTCCCTCGCGGCCGGCCTTGCATGACCGGATAGACCGCGGGGAAGGGAGTCATCAGACCGTCTGGAAGGTGGAACAGCTAAGTCTCTACCTCTTTTGGAGGTAGAGACCACAGGTACCCTGACAGTTACACGCTTTAACCGGATCTTGCAGGGATTCTCTGGATCTGGTGTAGCTTGCCAAGAATCTACTGCTGCTGGTTTAACCCTGGAGTGATGAATCCATGGAGTCACTTCAGCCACCTTTATAGCTGTAGGGGTAGACAAAAGAACAACATAAGGACCCCTCCACTTTGGCCCCAACGGTACACTGTTCCACTCCTTTATCCAAACTTGATCTCCTGGATGATAACAATGGACAGATGGATAAATATTCACAGGTAATCTATCTTGTACCCATTTCTGTACCTCCTCCATAGTTTTACCCAACTCTACAACCTGCTGCCGGGTAATTCCTTCTCCCAACTGACTCAAATCCCCCCTTAAGTTACTAAGTACAGGAGGTGGACGCCCATACATAATTTCAAAAGGTGAGAGACCCATCCTTCTGGTAGGTGTACTACGAATGCGTAACAGAGCTATTGGCAAAAGAACATTCAATTTAAGTTGAGTTTCTTGACACATCTTTGCCAATTGGTTCTTAATAGTTCTGTTCATCCTTTCCACTTTCCCAGAGCTCTGAGGTATATATGCCGTATGAAGCTTCCACTTAATACCAAGCATATGAGTCAGTTGTTGTAGGCACTGGTGAACAAAGGCTGGACCATTATCCGATCCTATAGAACATGGTAGTCCATATCGGGGTATTATTTCTCGCAACAGAAATCGCACAACTTCTCCTGCTTTCTCTGTACGAGTAGGACATGCTTCTACCCATCCTGAGTAGGTACACACAACTACTAGTAGGTAGCGATGTCCGCCGGATTTAGGCATTACCGTATAGTCTATTTGGAGATCGGACATAGGGAGTCCTCCCATATACTGGACTCCCGGTGGTTTCACTGGACCTTGCCTTGCTTTTGGCACATATCACACATCTTCGTACAATGGCTTGAGTCAAGTTGGACAATCTTGGTATGTAGAAATGCTTCCTAAGAGATTCTTCCATACTCTCTCTCCCGGAATGTGTCCCATTGTGATAATTCTGGACAATTTCTACGGCTAGCGATGCTGGAATAACTATCCTTCCATCTTCTAACTGATACCACTTATTCTCCAGGTACTTCCCAGTTTCAGTCTTTAACCACTCTTCTTCTTGAGCTGTATAAATTGGAGTCCATTGAGACAGAGGGGTTGGTATGAGAGCAGCTATACGTTCCACATACTCCTGTTTTCCTGATTCAGCGGCACGCTTGGCTGCATTATCTGCCATCCGATTTCCTTTTGTTACATCACCATCACCTTTCAGATGCGCTCGACAATGTATGATACCAACTTCTTTCGGTTCCCACACGGCTTCCACTAGTTGTAATATCTCAGCTGCGTACTTGATTTCTTTACCCTCTGAGTTCAGTAGTCCTCTTTCTTTATACAAAGCTCCATGGGCATGAGTGGTTAAAAACGCATACTTGGAGTCCGTGTAGATGTTCACCCTCAAACCTTCAGCCAATTGTAACGCTCGTGTGAGTGCAATTAGTTCTGCCTTCTGTGCCGATGTTCCTTTTGACAATGGCCGAGCTTCTATCACCTTGTCTATGGTTGTTACTGCATATCCTGAATAGCAAATCCCTTCTTTCACATAACTACTGCCGTCCGTATAGTACTGGACATCAGGGTTCTGGATGGGAAAATCACGAAGGTCCGGTCTACTTGAAAAACTTCATCCATCACCTCCAGGCAATCATGTTGACTCTCAGTAGGTTGTGGCAAAAGGGTAGCTGGATTCAAGGTATTAACAGTCTCTAGATGCACTCTCGGGTTTTCACATAACATAGCTTGATACTTAGTCATGCGGCTATTACTAAACCAATGATTGCCTTTATAGTCTAGCAACGTCTGTACTGCGTGCGGGACTCGCACGTAGAGTTCCTGACCCAGAGTGAGCTTATCAGCTTTGGCTACCAGCAGGGCGGCGGCAGCTACGGCTCTTAGACAAGGTGGAAGACCACTGGCCACTGCATCCAGTTGTTTGGACATATATGCAACAGGTCGTTGCCATGATCCCAAGTACTGTGTCAATACTCCCACAGCCATTCTTCTTTGCTCGTGTACATATAAGTAGAATGGGCGTGTATGATCAGGTAGACCTAATGCTGGGGCGCTCATCAATGCCTTCTTCACATCTTCAAATGCCTTTTGCTGTTCGGGGGTCCACAGGAAGGGATCGTGTTCTGTACCTTTTATAGCCACATAAAGAGGTTTCACCAATATCGCATAACTGGGAATCCATATCCTACAGAAGCCTGCTGCCCCCAAGAACTCTCGCACTTGTCTTCTTGGGTATTGGTATTTGGCATACAGCTTCTTTTCTCTCTGGCCCCATTAGCCTTTGACCTTCAGAGATATGGAATCCCAGATACTTGACAGTTGGCTGACACAACTGGGCTTTCTTCCTGGACACCTTGTATCCTGCCTTCCAAAGAATGTGCAGTAGATCATGTGTTGCTTGCTGACATATCTCTCTTGTAACTGCTGCTATTAACAAATCATCTACATATTGTAATAGTACACATTCTCCTGGGATGGACTTGAAATCCAGTAAGTCTTGACTTAAAGCTGATCCAAATAGGGTAGGTGAATTCTTAAACCCTTGGGGCAATCTTGTCCAAGTCATCTGGCGTTTCGAGCCCATTACAGCATTTTCCCATTGGAATGCAAAGATACACTGACTTTCCGCAGCAATTCGTAGGCAAAAGAACCGGTTTAGCGGCACTCCTTCCAGTTGCTCCTATTACGGTGATAGTTCTTCCTGAAGGAGGAGCGACTAGGTCAGTCACCACCGAATGTTCAGCACCAGTGTCAATCATGAAAGAACTCCTTTTTCCCCCTATTGCTACATCGACCATAGGCTCCGCTCGGCCAAGGGGGATGGAGCCCGGTCGGTATCAATAGTCCTCCATGACTGTGTCAGCCAAACCCACAAAGTCCCTATCCTCTCTCTCGCGGGGTCTCTGCGCTGCTGGGTAATATCTTTCTCCACTAACACTTCCTCTATTATTCCCACTATTTCCTCCAGGACTTCCTCTACCTCTCGCTCTACCTCTATAATTACTGCTATATCCTGCCCTAGGTCTGTCTCTCTCATACTGTTCCCTTCGTGGACACTCACTTCTCCAATGCCCTTCTTCCCTACAGTACGCGCATTGGTTCCTACTCAAAGGTTCCCCATTCCACTTATTCTCACCTTTATCCGTTCCCCTTTATACGTCCTTTTCCCTTCTATCTACGCCTGCGATAGCTACTGCTAGCATATCTGCTTTCCTTCGCATCTTTCGCTCTTCCTCCTTCTTCGTCTCTGTCTCCCTATTCATATAGACCTTATTTGCTATTTCCATTAGTTCGGTTATGGACATCCCTACAAACCCTTCTAACTTCTGTAGCTTGCGCTTTATATCTCCGTAGGCTTGGCTGACAAAGGCAGAGTTAACCATTCGGGAATTCTCAGGAGCCTCTGGATTAAAGGGGGTATACAAACGGTATGCCTCCAATAATCGGTCATAAAAGGCACTGGGCGATTCATCACATTTCTGCAATACCTCAGCCGTCTTAGACATATTAATCGCCTTTTTTCCTCCGGCTTTCATGCCAACAATAATAGCATCCCTGTATGCTTTTAAATGGGCCATATCTGCGCCATTGACATTCCACTCCGGATCAGTATTTGGATAATGTGTTGCGGCCCATGCTGCTGGGTTGGCCTGATTTTGTGTACGGGCCACTTCTTCCAGTGCTTTAATTGCCGCTTGGTTTATCCGTGTCCTTTCCTCGTTGTTAAACAATGTCATAAGCAGTTGCTGGCAATCAGCCCAAGTGGGATTATGTGTCTGGACTATGGAGGTAAACAAATCCGTCATTGCTTGAGGTTTATCGGTGTATGAGGAGTTATGGGTCTTCCAGTTAAATAGATCAGTAGTAGTGAAGGGAACATAGACGAATACAGGATCAGCGTGTTGTAACTGGCCGTCACCGTTAATGTGTGTCGGGCCTGGTGTCAGTCGGAGAGGCATTTGATAATGTCGGGGTTGGAGGGTACCGGTCAGTTGTCGGGTTAGTATGGGGCTTCGTTTAGAAACGTCAGTTAGGGGTTCCGGTCGAGGGGTAGTAAGACGAGGGGAAGGGGACGCTTTACTGAGGGGGAGATCAGTGAGTAAAATATTCCGGGCCGGGCTAGGAGGAGCCTGACCAGGAACTAGATATGACGTCAGATCTGGATAGGTGGGGTTAACGGAGGTAGGTACCGGAAGGGGAGGGTTTAAAACAAGAGGGCTGGGCTCTGAGCTAGAGGAGGGGGTAGGTACAACGTGTACACGCTGTACCAGATTAGGATCCAAACTGCCACGTGGTGGCCATGCAGCCACCAAAGTAGGCCATTCCCTTCTACATAAAATAGTCAGGCGTGTTGGAGACATCTTTACCCCAAAATCATACACAGTGTATCCCTTTTTAAAGTTTTTCAACATACATCCTAAGGGATCCATAACCGTTGAATCTGACGCACCCATACTAACAATGAAGCGTCGTCTCCAACAGAAACTAAACAAACACACTTCCAACGGTCACACCAGTTCCCTTGGCAACAGCACCACGTGGTACAGTTACTAGGTGAAACGCACACAACAAAACACTCAGGGAATGCCCGTACACACACAGCTGTTACACCAGTCACTAAATAACTATTACTGTGCCTTTTGGCGAAACTATACAGTCACCCACGCTATAATTCCCTATATCTGAATTACCCGTCTATAACATACCCCAGTAACATCATCTTTACAAACAGTAGTTATAGTACGGTTAGCATTGGTTAGAGTACAATTTAAAGTCACAGTTCAATTAGTAGTGGTTATGGTGTTAAACATATAACATAGAAGACAATTATTAGTAGTTATTTACAATATCAGTAGTTATTATACATGGTTATGGTACCGTGCGCTATAATACAGTTACACACTATTCACACTCTCACTAGACGGCAGAGCTCACGCTATCTAGCAAGATATACACGCTACTACAACAATCTTTAACACATTTACAATTTCCAACTAATCTATTGGCCAGTACCTCGATGGACTACCTAAAACTATTTACATCCGTTTTGGTTAGCCACGCTGCCCAAGCACCACATATAGCGAACTAGAGGGCGGAATTTACAACAGCACCCTCTTAGTCTATATACTCTATCAAAAATCTAGTGGGTTCCAAATTTACACGCCTTCCCACTTAGCCAAGATAGGTTGAGATCTAGCGGACCGAATTTACACAGACGCCGCTTAGTCTCCCGGTCCCTCCGACCTAGCGAACGTAATATACACCCTAGAACGCTAGTCTAGACAAGACACCGGTGTCCGGCTTGGGCTATTTACACAGAACCCAGCCTGACTCCAAACCAAAATTAAACGGGCTGACTACAGGGCGTTTAATTGAGCGGTGCACCTTCGCTCCTTCCCTCCACTGGAGGGGGCAGATTCCATACACAAATAACCCCTTATGGGCCTACCGCACAATCGGTATCCAATACCCCTAGTGGGTCCACCATCTAAAACAGTGGTCGTCTTACCTCCTCGTTCACACTCATCGACGGGGACACCCCAGCACTTACTACGTAGAGGCCGATGATCTCCTGGACAACAGACCAGTGGCGCCGAGATGAAGGGAGGTCCACGCAGAAGTTCAGGGGTGCAGCCGTAGAGAGCGTGGGCAAAGATAGACCGTCTCACGCCTCAGCTTCTCAGCTACCGTTGAACGATGAGCTTCCCGGCCAATCGCACCAAATGATACCGGAGAAACTGACGGAAGCCAAGCACAGAGAGGTGGACACAGGTTTCTTCAGGAAGGAAGAGATTCTTTATTCGATTCACCGACCGGGACTCAGAGGGAATAATGTCACCAAAATACAACAAGATCTGAGTCCTGATCATACAGTGTAGGTCCCTTATATAGGCATGTAGCTCCTCCCATAATCAGTTCAACCTACACATACTCTTATCTAATCAACCGAATAGAGACTAAATTCCTGTTTGACCACATGGCTTGCCCAGCACAATGGAGGAGGGGAAATACTCGTATATCCTGTATTCCTACACTTGCTCAGTACACTGTTGATTGTATCTTAGCTACGTGCAACCAACCGACCGATACATCAACATATGCAAGTGCACATACCACGTGGCAATCTTGTCCTAGTAAATTTATTTTTACTGAGATTCCACCACACTAGCTCACTGCAATACCCGAGATACTAGGCGACCATAGAGAAGAGACGGACAGACACCCCTACCCCCCACAACAAGCAACAGACGGTATCAAACCAGTGGACACACACGCAGACGTGGGGAGCCACAGGGGGGAGGGACAGGGGGATGAGAATATCAGCCCTTCCTCAAAGCTGGGAAAAAGTGACAGAGGAAACACACCAGCACACCCACCAATACACACGAACATACTCCCGGGGACTGACGGACTGACAGGACTAACGACACGGGGGGGGGGGGCGGGAGGGGACCCAGGGGCACGAAACTAAGTGAAGACAAGCTGGCTGACTAATGGATGTGGGGTTACATAGACGGGCCCATTCCTGAACTTGGTGGGGCCGAAGGGGAGGTACGCTAAAGTTACTGTTATTCCATGTTAATTTAGAGGTTTTACTTTATGTTTTCTGTTCCATGTGCTATTACACTGCTTGAGTCTCAACTGACCCAATGTCACAATGCAAGACTGAGGCGAGGACACAAAGCACATACACAATCACATGGAGCCCCGAGGGGACGATGAGGGACACAGACCAAGGTAAGAGGACAACCTGAGATAGGGATAGTAGGGAATATCCCAAACTCAGCCACATCCTTCTACTCGCACACGGGATAAGCGCCAATTTTAGGTGACCGATTTCTACGACCCAGGAGAAGGCGAGGGTCCACACGGTCACCTAGACGCAAACTCCCTAACGCCGTAGAGCCGGCGGACGACACAACCAACACACACACATACCCCTCAGACACTACCCCCTCCCCCAACCCGTAGCAGCCGGGGCACTGGACTCGCTGAGGCAGACCCCGAAATGACACTGACACCAGCCAACCTCACGTTGATCACCATCAACGCTCGGGGTCTGAACAAACCCGAAAAAAGATCATCAGCCTTAAAAGATTTTCACGCCGCTAGGGCGTCAATAGTCTTTATCCAAGAGACACTCTTTAAGGAGGGAGCTAGATCAAAGCTACAACCACCACTACCCCACGGGCTATTACAGTGATTATCACGGAGGCAAGGCACGAGGCACAGCGATTCTCATACATAGGGGTGTCCCCTTCCGGGAACAGGGGCTACAGATGGACCGGGAAGGCAGATATGTACTCTTGAAGGGCACGATAGCCGGACAAATGTACACCTTCACTAACACTCCCAATCAGAGACACTACAGATTCCTCCGTAGGATACAGGGGTTCACGGAGGGTATACTGATAATAGGGGGAGATTTCAACCTAGCCCTGGACCCGAAATGGGACACATCCACTGGCAACACCCACATTCCTGCTCAACACTTAACCACACTCAAAAATCTCCTATCCAAACACAAGCTGGTAGACAGTTGGAGGGCCCACCACCCAGACGATAGGGACTATACGTTCTTCTCACATCCCCATAACTCATACACCAGAATCGACTATTTTCTGCTAACACACTATCACCTCCCCTTCGTCTTACAAGTGGAACACGGTACAGCTACGTGGTCGGACCACGCCCCCGTGACGCTCACAATCACGTCCCCTCTATACAGACCAAGAGTAGCCAAGTGGCGGCTGAATGAACACCTACTCACCGTGCCAGAAGTAAGTTCAGACATCGGAGCTACCCTCCGAGAATACTTTGACCTCAACACATCATCCCAAACGTCCCCGACGATTAGGTGGGAGGCACACAAGAGCGTGATCAGGGGACACTTTCTACAAAAAAGCTCCATACTCAAACGACAACGAGCGGCAGCCATGGCAGACATATTGACGAAAATACAGGAGATAGACAACCAAAACAAAACCAATCAGACGCCTGAACTGCAAAGTCAACTGCTCTCGCTGCGCAGAGACCTGACCAAACTTCTCCAGACGAGATACCATAGGGATGCGCTGAGACATAAAGCGTTCTTCGCTTTACATGGCAACAAGAGTGGCAAGCTGCTGGCGAGAATGCTAGCCAAGCGACGACAACTGACATACATAGACCGCATTAGGGACAGTACAAACACACTACACAGACTACCCCAAAAGATACAGGAAACAATCAGGGCTTACTACGCCAAACTCTACACGCTCCCACGACCACCCACACAACGCGCGGACGAATGCCTCACAGACTCGATCAACAAATACCTACACTCACACTCCACGCCCATACTGGATAAGGCTGTAGCAGAGCTCCTAGACGAGGAGATAACACTAGGGGAACTAACCACAGCGGTGAAACAGACGAAACCGGGCAAGAGCCCGGGCCCAGACGGTCTGCCGCTCTGCTACTATAAAGCGTATGCGGACATTCTATACGCCCCATTAGTCTCAACGTTTAACGCTATAAAGGAGGGCCACCAATTCCCCAAACAATCCCTGGCGGCACACATTACGATCATTCCCAAGGACGGTAAAGACGGGGACCAGTGCGGAAGTTACCGCCCCATATCGCTCATAAACTGTGATCTTAAACTACTAGCTAAAATACTTGCAAATAGGTTACAAACACACGTGCCCATGTTAGTTCACCCAGACCAGGTGGGATTCGTGATGCACAGTGGTAGACAAGATTCGGGAGGCCTTCTCCTGCTATCCACGGACGCGGAGAAGGTCTTCGATCGGGTGGGGGTGGAAGTACCTGTTCCACACTCGTACACACATGGGCCTGGGACCAGGGCTTCGGGGGTGGATAGAAGCGCTATATACACAACCCACAGCACAGGTAATCCCTGTCGGAGCCGTTTGATATACAGAACGGCACGCGTCAGGGATGTCCCCTATCCCCGATCCTCTTCGTCCTGGCCCTGGAGCCACTACGGGTAGCCATCAGGAACAACCCAGACATACAAGGGATGCAACTAGGGACGACAAACAACAAAATTGCGGCGTACGCGGACGACCTATTATTTTATGTAACCAACCCAGAAATCTCCCTCCCTAACATATTAAAAGCATTTTCAGGACTTCGGGAACATCTCCAACCTCAAAATAAACCTGAGCAAATCCTTCATACTTAACGTTTCCATCCCGGAGCGCAGGGCAGAACCATTACGCCAACACTACACCTTCCACTTGGCGAACCAAAAAATTAAATACCTAGGGATCTGGCTAACAAAAAGAGAAGGGGACATGTTCAGGGAAAATTTCGCCACCATGCAGACGAAAATGCGCACAGACATGCAAGAATGGGCGTACCCACACATCTCCTGGCTGGGTAGGATACAGGTGGTGAAAATGAATTTTCTCCCACGTTTACTCTACCTGTTCCAAACCAGCCCCATAACAGTACCCCGCTCTTTTTTCACCTCACTGCGCACGGCCCTGGGACAATATGTGTGGAACGGTAAGCAACCTCGGCTTCGCCATGCACTACTAATACAACCAAAAGATAGGGGCGGACTGGCACTGCCGGACTTCACCCTCTACTACAAGGCATGCCACTTCCTGCGGATAGTGGACTGGACTAAGGCAGGGATCCACAAACTATGGAAACAGGCAGAAGAACATGTGGCGGGCATACCGGTCGCAGCTTTACCGTGGTTGCTTCCGGATGCCTCAGTGGGAGCCGCGAAACAATCCCCCTACATAAGAGCTACCTTACAGGTCTGGAACCGCACAAAAGGGAGACACGGCCTCACCACACACCCGACCCCCCTATTACCACTCACACACAACTCGACCTTTCCACCAGGCCTAGACCCCAGAGAATTCAAGGACCTAATACAAGACCCAATACCCAGGCTTAAGCACCTACACACGACAGACGGCATCAAGACACTAGAGGACCTACGGGGAACAGCGGAACACACCCTCCTGACACAACTAAAATACAAACAAATCCGCAGCTACATTGCCACACTCCCTCAGGGACCGATACTAACACGGGCGACCACCGCCTTTGAGAATCTCTGCTTAGACCCGAACCCAATCGCGCACGGGGTTTCCACCCTATACACCCTACTACTAACACTCACACCTACAGAACAACCTAGATTCTATGGGAAATGGGAGGCGGCACTAGGCCACACGCTGGAAAAGGAAGATTGGGAGAAAATATGTTATCTCACACATCACTGCTCCAGCTATAGCAAAACACAAGAGACGGCCTATAAGCTGTTAACACAATGGTACTATACCCCCGAGACCCTACACGCCCGAATCCCGTCACACTCCCCTCAGTGCTGGCGCTGCGAGGAGGACAAAGGCACTCTCCTACACATATGGTGGGAATGCAAAAAGATAGCCCCATACTGGGTGGACATACACAAGACACTCCAACGATTTACAGACGACCCACCGCCATTCAGCCAAGCAGCCATGCTGCTACACCACACCATGGCCCCCAGAACTGCATACAAAAAAATCGCTCACGATACGCATACTGAACACCGCCAAATCACTGATACCACAGTTCTGGAAACAGCGAGACACCCCTCCCATATAAACATGGTTCGCACAAATGGAGGAACTAAGATCCCTCGAAGAACGCCACCATACTGCTAATGACACATTCCAAAAGTACTTAAACACATGGACACACTGGATTCTCCAGACTTCCAAACCAGACTTCACCACCATACTACAAGCTACACTCTCCAGCTAACTATACGAAAACGACAAGACCAAACCGCCTCTTTAAGAGATGGATCAGAGGACCTCAGGGCCTCAGCTGCTACGGGACCCTCCCCTGACACACACGCACTCCCACACGAAATACTACCATACACACAGCATACATCAGGAACAACACGAGAGGCACATAGGCCCTGACGAGGCCGAGGACATGCCAACCCACCAGACTAGGCTACTGACCAATAGTTATCGATTACCATAAGAACTAGACACAAACGACCGATTGGTCTCCCCCCCTACACGCACCGACATACGATAAATAACATCACGCCAGACACAGGGCAGGCGGGCAACAGAGCCAGGACTAACATATCAGGGGCAAGAACCTTAGGGGTCTAGAGACCTCCGGGTCCTCCAAATCACTCGAACGAGCCACCTGGAAATACCACCTACTGTTTGCTTCCAGCGGGACCTGCGGGTCCAACATGTACATAATATCTGTGATATACAGTGACCTGCGTGTCACCATACTATGTTTGCACGACTTAGCTAAACATGCATACCTATAAGCAAGCCGTATGAGTTGATGAACAAAACTGTTGGGACCTGCGTGTCCCTGTTGAATGTCTCATAACACGAAAATTAACTTATCTGAAAATGTGAAAGCCTAACATTTCAAATAAAAATCATATTTACAAAAAAAAAAAAAAAAATGCTATAGTTTGAGGCAGTCCTGCAGGGCCATCTTTAACACAGGATAAATGGGCCAGCTACCCCTGGCCCAGTTACTCCCGGGTGGCCGAAAGCAGCTGCCCCATGGGCCTGCAGCAATTTAGAGGGGCTTATCGGGTGTCCAATGCATTTAGGGCCACCCGGTTGGTAGAGCTGAACAGGAGCTCAGTCGGGCCCCACTGCCCTTTAAAAGTGTGACTAGGCCCCTGTAATACCGTCCGACAGGGAGCAAGTGACAGCCGATCACTTCCACCAGTCAGCAGAGGGAAGAGAGGCAGGAGTGAGTTGCTGCAGAATCTCATACTCCCTCACATCTTATGATTAAAAACAAACAGTGTACATTCACCTGTGTGTAGATAGCAAACACACTTAGTGGGTATTGGGTGAAACAAACACACAAATTACCCTTAATTAACTGTATTGTAGATAAAGGATTCCTCTTATATCCTCAAGGCAATAACAACAAAACACCAAAAAAATGGCAATCTACAATACAGAAATAGAGAAGGACATAGCGCAATACTGTTGCAAAATAATATAATTGTGGTTTAAATGATTGCACTCACAAAAAACAGTTTGATTGAAGGCACATCAAATATACTGCTGTGAAGAATTCAGGACTTGTGGACCATCAGAATCATGCATAGGAAGAAAGAAATAAAAAATAGTGCAGAGTATCCAAGTAAAAAAGACACACTTTATTCACAAATGCACTTACAGAATTGCAGTGTCAAATAGGCACATCAAGGTTCAGATGGAATGGTACATCCCAGTGGAGAAATCCAGAGGAGCAGAAAAACCAGGTGCATAAATAAAATCAACAATATAATAAAAAGTAAAAAACTCTAGCACTAAAGAAAAGGGCTTTTCTTTAGTGCTAGAGTTTTTTACTTTTTATTATATTGTTGATTTTATTTATGCACCTGGTTTTTCTGCTCCTCTGGATTTCTCCACTGGGATGTACCATTCCATCTGAACCTTGATGTGCCTATTTGACACTGCAATTCTGTAAGTGCATTTGTGAATAAAGTGTGTCTTTTTTACTTGGATACTCTGCACTATTTTTTATTTCTTTCTTCCTATGCATGATTCTGATGGTCCACAAGTCCTGAATTCTTCACAGCAGTATATTTGATGTGCCTTCAATCAAACTGTTTTTTGTGAGTGCAATCATTTAAACCACAATTATATTATTTTGCAACAGTATTGCGCTATGTCCTTCTCTATTATTTCTGTATTGTAGATTGCCATTTTTTTGGTGTTTTGTTGTTATTCCCTCACATCTTAGCCAACAGCACCAGGACCCCAAACAAGTCACCCTCCTGGTTAGCTAACAGGAGGGTGGCTAACAGTATGTGTTTATGTCGGATTGTGTGTATGTATCAAGATCTATGTATGTATATCTGTGTAAATATATATCTGCATACATCCCAGCAATCAAATACATCATAAAAACACAACCCTGCAAGCACAAACATTACATACAAACACACTCCTGAATTCAAATTCCAAAATTATATACAAACATTCATTCAAACATTAATACTAAACACAAATGTACATCTGCATAAAAGACAATGCACTATATTCAAACACCCCTGCGTGCAAATGCCAACATTATATACAAATACACCCCTGCATTAAAATGCAAACATTTTAAAGCCAACTCTACATGACAACATACACACCTCTGCATTCAAATGCAAACACTACACACATACACCACTGCATTCCCATGGTAACAGTACATACAAAAATACATCCCTACATACACACACACATACTCTATACAAGGGGGCTCAAGCAAATGCTTGCCCTGTGTACAATCAATATTAAGGATGATCCTGAGGTCCCAGGCATCAGCTTACCTACATGGAACAAATCATCAGTGCACCATCAGGGAGATACAAACAACACAAGTGTAAGAGGCCAGGGCTGCCCAATCACTCAGGCACATCTGTTATGGACTGAGGGCCCAAAGCAGCCAGTATCCCAGACACACTGTCATTGCCAGTATGGAGAGATTGTGATAATTTAGGGTCTCCTTATGCATACTGAAATCTCCCTTGATGGAACGAGACCTGGCAGCGTTTAGGGTTCTCCCTGCCAGGTCTTATTTTCAGTCTGCCGGCAGGAGCACTCCGTGAGGAATGAGAGAGAGTGACATCACATTCCTTCCTTTCTCTAAATGCACGCAGAGCGCTTTCACCGCATGTGTGTCGTTGGGCTAGCTGAAGCTGCCTGGAGGAGGACAACCTCAGGGCTGTCTACAGCGGCATGCTGCCCAAGGACAATAGCAAAAAGAGGCTGAACAAACACAAGGGAAAGGTAAGATGGAACTAAAATAAAAGTGGGGATGGGCTTGGGGAGATGCAGGCTATTGGAGGGGAGGCAGAGACACAACTGTGGGTATGAGGAGAGAAGCAAGTGAGTGACAAACACAGGTGTGTGAGGCAAACTTTACTCTCTGATTGTAAAGCAAAGAGAAAGTTCAACTTTCTACCCTCTCTTATAAATACCTGTATGTATTAAAAACTCCCTCATTTTGCATGCGGCTACCTGACACCCTCATATCATGTATAATATCATGGAAATTACACACAATCTAATATACAATGCATATCAGATTGTGTGTGTTGATTACAAGGACATTATACTTGATTTGTGCCCCTGGTGGGAAATGAATTGTTTTACCTATGGAATGCTTAGTGAATATTCCCCTAGACATACAGAGCTATATAAATAAATATAAGCAGAATGGGTTAATGCATAAGTCCATGGCAGCGTAAAGGTTCTAAGACCCTGTAGAAATTTGCAGCCTTACAGCCCCCCTTCCTATTGCTCACTAAGCAGGGGCCGGGTCAGTTGCCGGCACTTTAAGAGCCGACCACAGAATCAGCCGGCAGGGAGGACGTGATGACAGCCTGTCAAGAGTTGCACAGGAGGGAGGAAGCAGCATGTAGTCAGCACCAGGGCCGGCGCGTCCATAAGGCGGCACAGGCGGCCGCCTTAGGGCGCACCGGCCCGGGGGGCGCAAATGTCGGGGTGACCGGCAGGAGGGAAGCGCACAGCTCCCCTCTCCTGCCGGTCACTTCTTGTAGCGTGGCTGAGCGGCAGCAGGATCCCCACAGACCAGTTTTCCTTCCTGCCACGGACTGTGTGGAGGGGGCGGGGATATGAACACGTCATATCCCTGCTCCCTCTGTAGCACACAGCGCGCCCAGCAGGGGCGGTGCTACCGCTGGCCACCTTCATGTGAGCATGGGAGGACTTCCTCCCAAGAAGACTGCAGATAGGAGGGGGGCTGGGCAGGACTAGCTCCAACTCCCAACTACCTGAGCCAGCAGTCCCCAGGTAAGCCACCCTCCTGTCTTTGGCTAGAAAAGTGTATTTTTGATCAGCATGTGTGTGTGTGTATGTCTGTCTGTTAGTGTGTCTTTGTGTGTGTGTGTGTATGTCTGGCAGTGTGCCTGTATGTCTGTCAGTGTGTCTGTGTGTGTTTCTGTCTGTCAGTGTCGTGTGTTTCTGTCTGTCAGTGTCCATGTGTGTATGTCTGTCAGTGTGTCTGTGTGTGTCTATATGTCTGTCAGTGTGTCTGTGTATGTCTGTCTGTTAGTGTGTCTTTGTGTGTGTGTGTGTATGTCTGTCAGTGTGCCTGTATGTCTGTCTAAGTGCCTGTATGTCTGTCAGTGTGTCTGTGTGTGTTTCTGTCTGTCCGTGTGTCTGTGTGTGTTTCTGTCTGTCTGTTAGTGTGTCTTTGTGTGTATGTCTGGCAGTGTGCCTGTATGTCTGTCAGTGTGTCTGTGTGTGTTTCTGTCTGTCAGTGTGTCTGTGTGTGTATATATCTGTCTGTCAGTGTCTTGTGTGTTTCTGTCTGTCAGTGTCCGTGTGTGTATGTCTGTATCTATATGTCTGTCAGTGTGTCTGTGTATGTCTGTCTGTTAGTGTGTCTTTGTGTGTGTGTATGTCTGTCAGTGTGCCTGTATGTCTGTCAGTGCGTCTGTGTGTGTTTCTGTCTGTCAGTGTGTCTGTGTGTGTATATATCTGTCTGTCAGTGTGTCTGTGTGTGTTTCTGTCTGTCAGTGTCTTGTGTGTGTATGTCTTTCAGTGTCCGTGTGTGTATGTCTGTCAGTGTGTCTGTATGTCTGTCAGTGTTTGTGTGTCTGTCTATCTGAATGTGTAGCAGTTTGTGTATCTGCATATGTGTCAGTGTGTGTATCTTCGTGTATGTGTATCAGTGTGTGTGCGTGTGTGGCAGTGTATGTGTATATGTGCATACATCTCAACATTCAAACACCAACACTACACACAAATAACCACCTGCATGCAAACTTCAACACTACATACAAACACACCCCTGCATTCAAATGTCAACACTACATACAAACACACGTCTGTATCAGACACCAAAATTATATATAAACAAACACCTGCATTCAAAAACCCAACACTACACGTAAATGCATGCTTGCATTCAAACGCAAACACTACATACAAACTCACCCCTACATTCACACAAACATACTCTATACAAACACATGCTTACAGTCAAACACACAAATACTGCAACGTGCTAAATACAATCCTGCAAGCATGGGGATCGGTAGAGCCCCAGCTTTCAAAGCATTGTTGAAGTTGCACGACAGATGGGGATCTATCTTTTAGCCATCCTGTGTACATACACAGACCGTCATACAGTCTGTATGTCTCTGTATGATGATCTGTGTATGTATTCAAAAGGAATAAACGCAGGCAACACTATAATAGTAATAATGGTATATTTATTGATAGGTGAACCACCCCAAAGAAAGTGCAACGTTTTGGCTCAGCAGAGCATTATTGCATGATTAAGGCTCTGCTGAGCTGAAACGTCACACTTTCTATGGGGTGGTTCACCTATCAATAAATATACCATCCTTACTATTGGAGTATTGCCTGCGTTTATTCCTTTTGAAGACTTTAGCGGTGGATCCAGCGATGACTGCCTGACACGGAGCATCTATCACTGTGGATGGCCGGAGCATTTACACGGTATCAGTGTGCAGGGTTCTTTGTTTGTCTGTGTATGTATGTCTCTGTATGCCTTGTCTGTATGTCTCTTTATGACTGTCTGCGTATGTATGTCTCTGTATCACTGTGTATGTATTTCTCTATATGCCAATCTCTGTTTCTTTGTCTGTGTCTGTATTTTTGTGTGTGCCTGTGTCTGTATGAATGTATGTTTGTGTTTGTACGACAATGTACCTGTATGTGTAAATTGTATGACTGTGTTTGTTTGATTGTGTGCCTTTTATGACTGTGTCTGTATATCTTTGTGACTGTGTGACTGAATAATTATGTCTGTGTGCTTGTATGGCTATGTGTCTGTATGTTTGTGTATTTGTGCATGTATGTATTTTTGCCTGTATCTATGTCTATGTCTATATGGGAGAAAAAGAGAGATAGAAAAGGACTTGGGGGAAGAAAGGGGCTGACGGGGAAGAAATACATAAGATGGGTTGTATGAGACACACTAAAGGGGGGTGCAGGCACAAAGGGACCAGAGGGGTAAGAGAGTGGATATGCAAAACTAATGGGGGTAAAATTCAAAAGGGGGGCTACGAGACACAGAGGTGAAGATGCATTGGATTTTTTTGGGTGCGGGGGAGGGGGGCGTCAAAATGCATCTTCGCCTGTGTAGTCAAAAATCCTAGCACCGGCCCTGGTCAGCACCTGTGCAGACAGCATGGGGGCAGAGGAGAGTCTGGAGTGAGCTGCTACTGAATGCTCACTCACATCAGCCTCAGCCATAGCTCCAGGACATAAAGGTAAGATAACATGAGGGTGGCTGAAAATATATAAAGTATGTGTGTCAGTGTGTGTATCTGAGTGTTTGTGTCAGTGTGTATGTGTGTTTCAGTGTGTATATGAGTGTATATGTTAGTGTCTATCTAAGTATGTGTCAGTGCTTGTGCGCGTGTAATCTGTGTGTTATTGTGTGTGTGCGCGCAAGTGCGTGTATCTAAATTTCCCGTAGTATTTCAAGCGCAAATTAGTAAAAAAAAAAAAAAAAAGGGGGGGGGAGTGGCAAAAGGGGATCAGTCCCAATCAAACACTGATCAAATTGTTTCAGAAAATAATGAATAGAATCAAATACTACTAGGTACATTAATTATGGGGGGAGACATTAATAGTGTGATGGATAACATTTTGGATAGGAAACGTCCCTATAATCCATCAAGCGTTTTAAACCAAAGGCAACAATCTAATCATCTTTTTGATTCAAGAACTCCTTGTATGATGTGTGGAGAGTACATCATCCTAAAGATAAGGATTACACATTTTTTTCTAAAGTCCATTTCTCTTATTCAAGAATCGATTTGTTCAATACTAAAGCCCATACGTGAGACAAATTCATCTCCTCAGACATAGTAATTTCCCTGTTGTCGTTCTCTACTTTTAATGAGTTCACTAAAACAAGAAGTATTCCACAAGAATTATTGCAGGCGAATGTTCTCCCAATTCCAAAGCCTGGGAAGCAGGGCCGCCACCAGAAATTTTCGGGCCCCTAACAGAACAAATGGTCTGGGCCCCCCCCAATTCACAAAAAGTGCAAATAAATAATAAATATAAATATCAAAACAAACAAATAACGCAGGAAACAATGAGCAAATATATACAACAATGTGCAAATAGTGCAGTGCAAACAAATGTTACACAAATTGACTTGCTCTATGTGTTTTAATACAACTTACCAATGTAGTAATCTTCAGATGTCCTAGGAAGTTACAAGCACGTACGTGGTCATGTAACAGGCAGAAATACTCACCTTTCAGGAAAATTGCAGATGTCCATCAGTCGCAAGGTCTGAGCAACAAGAAACAAACACACACACTGATGCACAGAGAAACACACAAACAAACATACATTCACAATGTGCATTTGGCTCTGTGTATTTCTAAATGTGTCTGAGAGTGTGTGTCAGACAGCAAGTATCCTTGTAAGTGAATGTGTGTCTCTGTGAGCATGTGTGTGTCTGGGACCATGTGAGCAAGTGGAAGCTCGTATGTATGGGGGGCTGATTGTGATCTTTGTGCATTGTGTTTATGGAGAAGCTATATTTCACGACTGTGTATGATTACTGTCTTCATGGTGTAACTGTGAAGGGGGAATATAGGGTTAACTTGGCAGAGTAAGTGTGACAGGCAGGAGCGTATTAGCCGCGAGGCAAACAAGGCATTTGCCTTGGGCGGCATTTTCCAGGGGGCGCCTGAGTTTTGTCCTGCCTAGGGCAGCACAAAACCAGGATAGACCACTGGTGACAGGGCGAGGGGCGTGAAAGAGACCCCCTCTCTACACACACAAAAGCCCCATACACACACACACACACACACAAAACAACCCCTGTATATACACACTAGAGCCCCATACATACACACACACAACAACCTTCAACATACACACACAAAACATCCCCTGTACTACACACTAAAGCCACACGTCGTGTACACACACAGTACAGCCTATATTAATATATATGCATGCTACCGCCCATATATATGCATATGAGAGCTCCTAAATACATGTATATGCATACTACAGCCCCTATCAAATATATGCACACTTCAGCTACTAGATGCGCACACACCATCTAGACTCACACTACACCCCATAGTTAAATACATACACTACATTTTCCTGACACACAAACACACTTTACAGCCACTGGAAACACATACACACTACAACCACATAGTATATCACAGACAGCCTGCTTTACACACACTACACCACAAACAACTGCCTCTTCGCCCACAGTAGTCACCAGCAAACGCACTGCAATTGTGTGATTAGATTTGCTTGTGCTGTGTAAAACACAGGGCTTTGTTTTCATACAAGAGCTCTTCAGCATGAGATGCCCTGGAGGGACAATAAAGTAACATGTTCACAACCCCTCTCTGCCAAAAATTTATTTCCCAGTCCGGCCCTGGTAGTAGTGGGTCAGAGTTTTCTTTTACCAGCCTCAATAAAGTTGATCATACACCATAAACATTCCAGGATGCAGGAAATAGGTGAAGAAAACAATAAATTTATTAGGTAAAAATAGAAATAAATAATCTCACATGTAACAAATGAGTCCACTGTCCACTTGGCGCGTTTCGGCTAACGCCTTTCTCAAATGTGGGTCTCTACCATCCTCCTTTATGATCTTCTTTTAAACCTATTGAGTTTGGCGCCTTTTTCCGACATCTGTTGGTGATCCCAATGGGTACTTCCACTTTTGTCATTGGTGTGCATCTAGGCGTCTCCATTATCCATCACAAAGACGTCTCAACGTCATTCCACGGGTGTCGGTTCATAACTATAAAGTCTTTATTCAAGATATTACACTGTAAAGGCAAACTGGCGCCATATTATTGGAGTCCATTTGAAATAAAGCTTGCTACAAACGAGCATATTAACTGCTAAGGCAATCTAACGCCATTTTTTTGGAGTTCATAGTTTATATAGCAAATTAAAACTGCAAAATTATAAACACATAATGAACTATATTATAAGAGCAGATTATTAGACACATTATATTAAAATCTATTATATTAAAATATAGTCAGCATTTAGAGATTTCTGATAAAGGTTTATAATGATAAAAAAAGCATCCTAATTAATATTGTAAGGTCAAACAACTTACATAAAAGCCTGTATGAAGATAAAAATATAGCAAACATAATTAATAAACACATATCTTATATACATGAATTTATTTCAAAATCAGCATTTAAGCCTTGAGGTAATAAGGTGTCAATGCTAAAAATCCACTTCATTTCTGCTTTGCTGAGGAGGCTATTAATATCACCTCCTCTCCAGTGGATTTTAATACTTTCGATACCCATAAAATCCAATCCACTGGCAGCGCCCTTATGAACCTCTAAAAAATGCAGTACTTCTGAAGGACCACTGTCATCAAAATTGCTTGTTTTCTACAAGTTTATTACATTTAAATGTAATTGAAACTTTATGATATTTGTCTTAAATGATACATATTGATTTTTGTTTTTCAGAAAATGTAATTTAAAAAAAAAAATCTGTCTAAGTTGCATTGTTGGGTCAGAGCAGTGACGGAACTACCGACCGTGCAGCTGTACCAGGGTCCGCATGCCTTGGGACCCATCAGGTGGACCATGAACTAAGGGCCACCTGATGGGTAGTATTGCTAAACAGGGGCCTGGTCAGGGCCCCTGCAGTATCGACGATGCCGAGAGGATTCCTCCCCCTTCCCAGGCAGGTCTCATCGGGGGCCTTTTTAATGTTTGCAGAGCATGCTGGGAAGAGACTATCTAACCGCAGGGGCTGGGAGGAGACAGAGGAGGCACTGAGAAGGAAGGACAGTACTTCAGGCAGTCGACTTCAGACTGCCATCAGCTGCTGCCAACTCCTAGAAAGTCACCTTAAAGGTATGTAAATTGCAATTTGTGTGTATGTGTAGGTATGTGTTGTGTGTATCTGTGAGTGTCATTGTGTATCTCTGTGTGTGCCCGTGTGTTTAGGTATGTGTGTATCTGTGTGCCAGTGTGTATGTGTAGGCGTGTGTATCTGTTAGTGTCAGTGTGTACCTCTGTGTGTGTATGTGTAGGTATGTGTGTGTGCCTGTGTGTATGTGTATCTGTGTTCTACTGTGTGTATTTAGGTATGTGTGTGTGTGTCTGTGTATCTGTGTGCCAGTGTGTGTATTTAGGTATGTGTGTGGGTGTCTGTGTATCTGTGTGCCAGTGTGTGTATTTAGGTATGTGTGTGTGTGTGTCTGTGTATCTGTTTATGTGTGTGTGTGTGTGTGTAGGTATATGCTTGTATGTGTGTTAGTGTGTGTGTTAGTGTGTGTGTGCACTAGTGTTTGTATGCAGGTGCTCCAGTGTGAATGTGTAAGCATTTGTGTGCTAGTGTCTATATGTGTAGGTATGTGTGTGCCAGTGTGTGTATGTGTAGGTATGTGTGTGCCAGTGTGTGTATGTGTAGGTATGTGTGTGCCAGTGTGTGTATGTGTGGGTATGTGCCAGTGTGTGTATGTGTAGGTATGTGTGTGCCAGTGTGTGTCTGTATCTGAGTGTGTGTATGCAGATATGTATTTATGTACGTGTATCCGTTTGTGTGTGTGTATGTAGCTATATGTTTGTGTGTATGTGGCTGTGTAGATATGTTTGTATTTGTGCGTGTGCTAGAGGGGGCCCAAAATAATTTCTTGCACCGGTGCCCACTCTGGGTCAGACCCTACTGTGATCTGACAAACTGCTGCTCATCCTAACTTGACTGCCTGTTCTGATTACTCTGTGTGAACGCACAGCAGCAGAACTGTTAGGCTTAGCAGCAGTTGGTCATATAACAGTAGAGCCAGAGTCCTAAATGGCTGCTCAGCCAAATAAAAAAAACTCTACATTTCTGCCATAAAAAATAAATAAAAATCACACAATTTCAAAATTATATGATTAAGTGACATTGAATGTAATAAACATTTTTTTTTTTAAATGAGAAGTGAAAACGATGTCAGGTGTCCATAAATGGTTACTTCACCCACCATGACCACTTCAGTGACTTGCAGTGGTCATGGTTGTAGGAGTCTGGATATGCAACGTTTCTGCTTGAAACGCTGCACATTCAGAGTTATTAGCACTTTTGTGTTAAGTCCCTGGCACGTGACTTAGGCAACCTGGAACTCTGCATCATGTACCTAAAAGATGTTGTAGCTCACCTCTTTCCCAGTCTTTACCCATTTCCTCCAGTTCAGACAGAATCCAGACACACACTTATACAACCACTTACACACTCCCAGTCCCATCTCATTGGTCTACTCCCCCTCATCACACTATACAGACCTCATACTGCTCTGTGTGTGTAACAAGTCAGAATCACATTCAATTTATATCACGAGTGAGTGTAATGCATTCACACACTCTCATGGTCTTTAGCGCCCTCTCTCTGTTGGCCTTTCTTAAATTAGCAACTCCATTCCACTTCATTCTCTAGTCTACAGCATATTTTTTCAAATGTATTTCACCATCAAGAACTAATCTCTTTCTCTTTGTTTAGTATGGAGGTTGGGTGCACAGCACACAATTGAATAATAACATACTGATCTAACTGGCGGAATGCCAACTAGCATAGCATTAGCATACACTGGCTGCATGCATTAGGCCTTATGTAAACTGTAGAGAAATGTCAAAGTCTGAGAGAAAGAAAAGCAGACATATACGTACATTTTACATTTAATGTAAAGGAAAACAAGATCCTTTGTAAACCATGTAGTGCCACAACAAACTTGAAGCAACATTTGCAGAAGAGTCATCCTGAAATACATGCAAAGGTAAGCACACTTATGTTTTTTAACCCTGTTTGGTTCCATGCCATCCTGAATAGACTGGGCTTTATGTAGTCAGGATGGCATGGAACATCCTAATAACCCAGGCCCTTCGCTCCCCACCCAACTAGACTGGCCTAAAATCCCCCAGAGGGCTGGCTATTTATGTATCTAAATAACAGCTAAAATGATCGGTTTCTATTCTGTGTTGTAAGACCTGGCATATGTACACCGCCTGTTTTCTGGGCCAGCAAACCCCGCAATGATTTAAAGCACGGGTGTCCAACCTTTTGGCTTCCCTGGGCCGCATTGAGCGCAGACGAATTGTCTTGGGCCACACATAAAATCTATAATATAATAAATTGAAATAATAAAACTTAAAAACCCATTTTATTATTTTTGTTTAGTAGATGACTTCCTTATGTGTTATCCTTATGTGGAATTGCCATATTTAAGGATACCAAATTAGGGAGCTATCTACTAAATATAAACATATGTATATGCATATGGACACATAACCACAGATATATACACACACACACACACAATCAAAAAACTACACACACATAATCACAGACCTATGCGCACAATAACAAATACACACATACAATCACAGACCTATACACAGTCACATACGCACACATAATCACAGATGTACACACACAGACATACACATACAATCACATTCCTATACACACAATCACAAATTCAAACACAGATACAATTGCGTATCTATACACACAATTACAAATATACACACACACACAATATCAGACCTATACACACAGTCACATACATACACACATAATCAATCACATATATACACAATCACAGACCCACACACATACAATCATAGACCTATACTCACAATTACAGATATACCCACATAAATCACATACCTATACACACACACACACACACACACACAATCACATACATTCACACAAATAATTACAGATACACACACCATCAAAGATGCATGCACACATAGTCACAGACCTATATGCACAATCACATAATTTACAGACAGACACACACACACACACACAATCATTGACAAATCATACAAAAAAATTACATTCATCACTGTGCCAGCTCACTGACACACGCTCACTGCAGACAAGCTCACGGACACACAAACATACAAGCTCACTCACTAGCAAGCACATACACAAACTGACAAATTAGCTGAAGCTTACCTGGCACTGAAGACTGTGGGAGCCATTTCTTGAACTCTTCCTGCTAGAGTGCATGGGTGGGGCTTGCATGCGGGGTGGAGCACGGACATGGAATTGCCCAAAATTGAGTACGGAGCCTCACAGTGCTCCCTCCAGGGGCCAGCACCCCATTCATTCATCCTCTCGGACTGACACAGGCTGTCACAGTCTGGAAAATTATTTAAATGGCATTTTTTTCCCAATTTTTAGAACTGTCTGGGTGGGCCAGTCCTGTCCCTCTTCACCCAGACTGCAACTGGGCCGCACTGCTAGCAGTCCTGGGCCGCATGCGGCCCGTACACCTCTGATTTAAAGACTGCTTCATTAAGCTGTTTTGGTAACTATAGTGTCCCTTTAAGCAATATATCTGAGGCATAAGAATATTTGCAACTCAGTTACACTGACCCTTTTCCAAAATAAATTGCAGCAATGTTATGTAATACCCATAAGGTTAATATGTATCTAAATAACAGCTAAAATGATCATGTATATGTATGTATTTAAATAACAGCTACTCTGTGTTGTAAGACCTGGAGTATGTACACTACAAGCTAGAGGAGGCAAGTATCCATGATAGTTTATTAACTAAATGATACACTTGTTAAAATTCTGATGGCTTAATTTTTTTAAAAAATTACTGAACAATCTCTTCATAGGATGTTTTAGTGGAATAAGAGTTCAGCTCTACCAGTATTTACAATATTTAAGCTTGTTCAGATTAGCAATAATTTTTAAAGAATTTCTGTCTTTGAATCTGTACAAAAATCAACATTTCCACTTGGATTTTGTAAATGTGGGTGAGCACTAGTGATGTACCGAACGGTTCGCTGGCGAACATAGCGTGTTCGCGTTCGCCACGGCGGGCGAACACATGCGCGGTTCGATCCGCCCCCTATTCGTCATCATTGAGTAAACTTTGACCCTGTACCTCACAGTCAGCAGACACATTCCAGCCAATCAGCAGCACACCCTCCCTAGCAGACCCTCCCACCTCCTGGACAGCATCCATTTTAGATTCATTTGGAAGCTGCATAAATTTTTTTTTTAATTTATTAATTTATTTTTTAAATTCTTTATTTTTGTAGTGCATGGAGCTATAACAAATGAGCATGTGGTACCCCAACGGCATTCCTCATGCTTTTCAAGTAACAATTGTAACAATAGGGTATATGTTAATACCCTAGTCTGCGCGGAGCCCTCCATGGGTGAAGATGGATTTTTTTTTTTTTTGCGCTCGGGTTTTTTATTTTATTTTTAAGTTCGACAGGTATGATGGCTTTTTATTTGGCCTTTTTTGGGACTGAAAAATTAAGATTTTAGAAAAAAGAAGACATAGCAAGTTGAATTTTACTTTACAGGGTAGTAATTTTATTCCCCCCTCACTATTTTTTAGGGTGAGGGGGGTAGGTAGGGGCTTTTTTATTTGGGTGTGTGACTAGGGGCTTGGGGACCCCTAGTCACCTTTGATGGGGGAGGGGGGGAATTTCATTTAGGGCCCCCACCCGCCGCTCAAGAGTGGGGGCCGGGGGTGACAGTAGGTCCCCCCCCTTATTGTTGTTTAGGGCCCCCACCCGCAGCTCAAGGGTGGGGGCCGGGGGGAGGACAGTAGGTCCCCCCTCTTATTGTAACTTAGGACCCCCACCTGCCGCTCAGGGGTGGGGGCAGGGGGGAGGACAGTAGGTCCCCCCATTATTCTTTTATAGGGCCCCCACCCGCAGCTCAGGAGCCATGTTACTCTGTATATAGAGGGAGCCATGTTTACACTGGATATAGAGGGGAGCCATGTTACTCTGTATATAGAGAGGAGCCATGTTACTCTGTATATAGAGAGGAGCCATGTTTACACTGTATATAGAGGGAACCATGTTACTCTGTATATAGAGGGAGCCATGTTACTCTGTATATAGAAAAGAGCCATGTTTACACTGTATATAGAGGGGAGCCATGTTATTCTGTATATAGAGGGAGCCATGTTATTCTGTATATAGAGGGAGCCATGTTTACACGGTATATAGAGGGTAGCCATGTTACTCTGTATATAGAAAGGAGCCATGTTTACACTGTATATAGAGGGAGCCATGTTACTCTGTATATAGAGAGGAGCCATGTTTACACTGTATATAGAGGGGAGCCATGTTACTCTGTATATAGAGGGAGCCATGTTACTCTGTATATAGAGGGAGCCATGTTACTCTGTATATAGAGGGAGCCATGTTTACACGGTATATAGAGGGAAGCCATGTTACTCTGTATATAGAGGGAGCCATGTTATTCTGTATATAGAGGGAGCCATGTTTACACGGTATATAGAGGGAAGCCATGTTTACACGGTATATAGAGGGAGCCATGTTATTCTGTATATAGAGGGAGCCATGTTTACACGGTATATAGAGGGGAGCCATGTTTACACAGTATATAGAGTATCTATAGATCTCCTATACATACTTTCTCTACCACACAAAAAATAAGAATGCACAGTCAAAATGCCACTTCAAATATTTATTTTGAAAAATGAAAGAACAAAAAAAAATGAGAAAAATATTTTCAAGATTTCCTTGGCATCTTATGTAAGAGATGATTACATGCAGCACAGCTTTGTGTTAATGGTACAATTTTCCTCTATGTCTCTGATACAAGCTGCAGTTCCTGAGCAGTTTGATAGTTATAAAGAAGCTCTAGATGTCTGGTGGTGGCAAACCTGTGACATTTCAGCTGCTATGGGAGGCTGGCAGAACAGAAACAACTAGGCCCCTAACAACTGTATTGGAACAGGTTGTCGTCACCATTCTAGTCTGCTCAGTGGAATATATAAACCTAAGTGTGCTGCAGTACACAACATACATAAGTAAGTGCATTAGAATAGTTTTCACTTCAGGAATTACATGTGTGTATGTATGTATATATAAATATACTGCACACATTCACAAATAAAAAAACTATAAAAATGCAATACATGTTAAACAGTCAACCATGTCAGTATATACAACAGTGCATCAAAGCTGTCTCCTTTAAGGTATCACATTTACATATTTCAAATTATGTACAATGGTCTTGTATGTTATTCTTAAGATAGTCCTCAAATTCCATTGCTATGTATCACGCCTAAACGGTGAATTAGTATTCAACTACCATTCTTCAGTAAGTGATATGCAGGTATACCACGTGACTTCACAAAGCTGCTTGTCCAAAGATCTCCAACTTTCTCTTTGGGTTATGTGCAAAACAAGGGGAAAGGACCAACAACCCAGAGTTTCAAGAATGTTTGGAGCTAGACATTCCCAACTCCCACGACACATTTACTGCTGTGTCAGACTGTAAATAAACGGGCAAAACTGCCAGGTACAAATGTAGTCTGTTTTCACAAATATGCTAATTTTAACTGATGTATTACAAAGGCGTGCCACCCGCTAACTTGATGCCACCTCATACTTCCCTAGTTATGTGTTACAAAGCACAAAAAAAACAATAAACCCAAAACTTGCTGTAAATATAACTAACCAGCCTACTGCATGTTCAGGATGGCACCCACTATGGAACAAATACAAATTGATTCATAATATGGTAATCCAAAATGACAAAATAAAGCATGTTCAGCTTTTACATAGCAATTGTCATGGCAGCTATTGTTTCGGGTCTTCTTTATTGGTTTGCCCTCATCAATAAAATAAATATTGCAGATTGTAAATATAGGTCTTTACAACTACACTTTCCAGTTAAAATACTTATTAAATTGGAGACAAACTGTGTTACATAAAGAAATATCCTTGGTATTATACTGCTTTATAAAACAATGTGCAGATATGTGCCTACACAAATGAAATTATGTATATCTATGTGTTCCAAGCCAACATCATATAGATTAAATCTTTTCCAAATTACAATTATTTTGTATTGTCTAAAGCCTATGGTGCCCATTCCTATAAATGTGAACCAGATGACCACAGCTATTCCTTTAATTACACTGTGCAGCTTATGTTCACATGGTTGTGCATAAAGTGGCAGCAAAATTAAAGATTGCTCCTCCTCGAACTCTCCAATTTTTAGCAGCTTCTTCTACAATTAATTCTGGAGTTCAGCAGACACGTGCAGCGTATTTTTAACAGTAAAGCGGGATATGGTAAGGTAGAAGTTATGAAGATGTTTTGGTCTCTATGATCTTCTGCAGCCTGATGAAAGTGAAAAAGGGTGTTATTAGCCACCTGCACCTAAGGCAGTGGTTATTGCAGATCTGAAAGCAGTGTGAGATACTGTTGACAGGTTATTAGAGTGAGGAAAGGAAATTCATGGCTGCTTTCTCATGATCAATGGATCCAGTAATATGACTCTGCAGCATAGCCAAGGCCTGTGCCCGTATTCTAGGAGACGTGGAATAGGGTGGTAGATGAAGTAGTACCAGACAACTCTCCAAAACATCAGGGAAGTGCAAGACCTGAGAAGGCAGGTAAAAAGAACAGGATACCAACATTAACAAAACAACACAAGATAAGAATGTGATTAATAGGAAGTAAAGCTAGTCTAGTACTGAACATATCCCATTGTGTAGTACTTTAGTTTGTTACGTCATTATAAACTTTCAACTTTATTCAACAAGAGATCGCCTCAGTATTCTTTTTTTTGTCAGGGGATATTTGTGTGCAATCAGAATAAGAGCAAACAAATAAAAATGGATAAGTATAATCAAAGCAATGTTAAAGTAGCTGTGATAGATAGGTCTAACAGTAACACCCACATGGAGAACATACAGCATACATGACACACATAATATTCCAGAGCAAAAGTTTATAAAACAACTGTTCCTCAATTTCAATGTTTAATACACATACAGGATATATATATATATATATATATATATATATATATATATATACACACACACACACACACACAATAACATTATCCTGTTTTATACTTTTTTCAATTGTACAGTCATTGCCAACATTGTCTTTTTTTATTGAACATATCCAATCAAGACATATTGATCATCAGACTTGTGCATTCAATTTTGTCCAAATACTGTATTTGTCTGAAATTCAAGCAATAGGGCCATTCTTCAAGGTGGAGAATTACCAAATGCATAACATTGTGAGTGGAGGCTAAGGGGGACAATAGATCCCCTTCCTTATTATTATATTTAGAGCCCCCACCTGCTGAGAACGGTTGGTGGATAATATGCCCTTCCACGGTTATTGCATTAAAGCACCCATCTGTCTTTCATTGGGACTGGATGCCCGACACAGGATCCTCCCTGTTTTTTTGCTTTTTTTATAGCCATCACTGGATGGCCACAAGTGGGAAACACTATATGTTCTCCATCACTTTATTTTAGTTTTAGTTATTTTCTTTTTAATTGCCACACCATGGAGGCAAGGAAGATTTAGATTAATGAGTGGTCAGCAATAGCTGACAGTGAGCAGCCATGGATTGAGGCAAGGGGGGGATTTAAACCTCCTTTGTACTATTCGTTACAGCCGAAAGACCAAAATTTGAAAAAAGAGCAAAATTAAAAATGTTTAATTCATCTGAATGAAATTGCAATCCAAAACAATGAACAAGTTTTGTTCAAACTGAATAGTCTAGTGGACGACTGTTGGTTTGGATGAATGGAAATCTTTTTGTCCACATGAATTTGGATGAGCTGAAGTTTTCTTTTGTGTCCAAGTCTAATCATATAAGATTTGTCATTTGCTATGGGTAGCTGGCTTTGTAATAAGTTTCCTGCAAACTACACCAGCTGTATCCTAGTATTGAAATTGGCACAAGTGACTCCAGCTCCTAGCCGAAAATCACCCATCCACATACTAAGTATTAAAGCGGCTCTGTAACTCTTCCCCCAAAATATGAGCATTTCATGAAAATAACATCTTAATTAAATCTCATGTTGACTGTGTCTCTGAAACATAAAATTAGTCAATAGATATAAGGCAAAATTGACACTACATTGTCATGTATTTTCCTACGCGTGACAAAAAGACCGGGTTACAGCTGTCAAGTCTTCAACAGTCACTACTGAAAATGGCTTTTTCTATGGAAACTCCTGCGGTCTTGTTGGATCTTCCATAGACATCAATGTTGTACTCTCACGCATGCAAGAGAGTACTGATGTCTACTCCGGGCAGGCGAAATGCCAGATGCGGGAGAGGATCCCGTGGATGAAGAGAGCCAGCAGCCGCTATGAACAGGTTCAGGAAAGTATAACTCGCCTTTCCTTGCACCCCACAGCAACCGCGTGGCCAGCAGTAAAGTCACCATTATTGATCTCTGCAAAATATTCAAAGACCCCAGAAAGTGGAAGAGCAGCTTTACGTCAAGATACAAACTTGTGATTTATTAATCAATTAAAGTAAACATGTTGTGTATAATGGGATTACTTGTTTGAACATTTTTATTTTAAATGCAAAAAGGGAAAACATTTCCTTGGTTGGCAAAATACATTTCTGAATGCATTGTCTTCACTAGCCATCCAAATGGCCAGATTTAATCTTCATAAGGATTGGAAGGTTAGTGAGGAAAATTTAAACTCTGCAACACTTTTAAAATGGAATTACATCCCTTTTAAGCAGAGTTGCAAAAGTACAGTCCTTAAAGATATACTCTAAGCACCATAACAACTTTAGCCTAATGAAGAAGTTTCATTGCCATGCAGTCTCTCTGCTCAATTCTGTGCCATTAAGGAGTTAAATTACTTTATCCTGCCCTAGCCACATTTCCACTGGATGTGACTCACACAGTCTGCACGAAAAAACTTTTTGACCAAAAGATTTTACAGCATAGTATGTTTAATTTAGAAGTTTTTATTTCCTGCTCTTTTAATTGAACTTTAATCCCATACATGAGGCTCACGGTCTTCTGTTTTTTTCCTTTTATATCAAGCAGAACCAAACAAAATATTGGTAATATTTTTATTTTTCCTTTAGTTGCATATATTTCAATAATACCATACCCAATCTGAGCAGATACAATTTCCTCAAGAGTTTTTGTAGTGTTTTTCGCTCTGACTCTGGATTTTGGTTTGTTCCAGAGACTGAGCTTCCTAATTATCATGGAAGTAGGCCATTTAATCTTTGTGTATTTCAGAGGTAAAGACAAACATCTAGGCACGCAAGCATGATGTCCCTCCTATTTTCTTTTTGTTTACAAAGCCAATGGCATGAATTATAAATTTCTGGATATTTATTCTGCTCCTTAAAACCTTTATGGTGTAATTTCCTATTCTGAAGTCGTAGTTATTGTTGCCAATTGTTACCTTGCAAAAATGTTTCTGCCCACTGATCACTTGTTTACTTTATTATCTTTTCTTATTATTCTTAACTGTGAATGCATACCTTATAAAACCAAATGAAGACAGAATTGTAAAAATTAGACATCTTTTTCAGGAGGTTGTGTGTCAGGATTACTAATTGATCCAGCACGCAGAACTGTATCACACCTAGGACTAAGGATAACGTCTAACCGGACCTTAGGATGGCCGGACTTAACGTATCCAAGAATAGTCAGAATACTTGCAGAGGTCAGGGATACAGAATCAGACACAATGATGAGAAAAAACAAAAGTCAAGGATTCCAGAAATCAGGGAAGTCAGAACGAAGTCAAAGTCAAATACCAAAATATCAAGATCAGGAACGCACTCTCGGATTACCATCAGGCAGAAACCACGACAGGGCAATGAGAGAATGTAAAAATTAGTTTAAATAACCCTCCTGTTTATCCTGTTTTAGGCGGCCATGGGGCAATAAAGTGGGATAGATCCGCAGCGGCCGGCGTCCCTAGACATGCTGGGTTTATCAGGTATCCGGGCACATGGTTGCAGAAGGGCACAACTATTCCTGTCAGGACGGTAAATACCATCATAAACATTTCTATGTGCGGATGAATCCGTTACATTGTGTGAGTCACAGCAAGGGAGGTGTAGCTAGGGAAGCATAAACAACATAGTTAACTCTTAAATGGCAGAGAATTGAGAAGCCAGACTGCAGGGACATTTAATCTACTGTAAATTTTCCCCAAGCCAATTTACATGCATTTCACCACACATTTTCCTTTTTTTTTTTTAAAAAAAGAAACCTACCTTTAAATACTCTGGAAACTCTGCTAGCTTATGGTTTGCTGCAGAGAGCTTTTTCATCAGCTCTGCCAGGGACAGTGGACTTGGACCAGTTGACCTGCAGAAATAAGGAAATTAAAAAATTTGTTGTAGCAAGAAAATAAATGCGTAACTTGAGAAAAGATGAGCATATCAGAATAGCAAACATTTCAATATGTTGGGCTCCCTAGAATCATACTTAAAACGGCATAGAATAATTGCTTCCTTTTCTCTCCCTCTCTGTTCTTCTTTTCTTCCTATCTGATCTAGTTTTCTTTAAAACATAAGACAAAGTAGGGACTACTTTGTCTTATGTATTTTTCCTACGCTTGACCAGCTCAAGTGGGTTAGAGAAATTTTCCCACAATACTCAACCTTTCCTCCGTGATCTCGCGATGCCTGCTTTCACTATTCCCGAACGCCCTGTCATTTAGACAGAACGCCGATGAAACTACAGAATTTCATCCTAACAGAATGAAAACAGTTTGTCCATTCGAGTACGCCCTTCGGTACTTTTTGTTCGGATTGGAATTGTCATTCAAATTAATGAAATGCCAATCTATTTGTGCCGCGAGTAGATAGCTCCCTAATTCCCACGGTATCCTAAACCAACCAATCAGAGCGCTCGGAGTTAAATTGCAGGGCGTGGGAAGGCTTAATAAGCCTTTCCCTGCCCTGCGGAGTTCAGTCTGCATGGTGCCCTAGCTGGGTGAAGATGGATTATTTTTTTTGGCTTTGTTTGATTTTATTTTTTTCTTCAAAGTTCAAAGTTTTTGTTCAAATAATCTCCCTTATGCTAATATGAGGGTCATATTGACAGGGAGCCCTGGTTCCCGCCGATTCTATTTTCACATACAGTACAGGGTAGCTACCTCCTTGTAATAAACTAAACGAACGAAGAGGTATTCGTTCATTCGTTTGAAATTTATTTTCATTCATTTGTCTTTTTGACGAATGAGTGAATAGAAGAAATTCCCGCCCTAATGCTTAAGTGTTTAACTGGGCATGCGTGGGAATTTCACAGCGCTATCTAGTGTGGGACCTATCTAGGTCCGGGCACAAAATAAAGTTTTAAAAAATATCGGGGACCTAGGGGCATTTGGCAGTGACTAGGAGGGGAATTAGATGTAGTGTAGTCGGGTGAGGGGTTAAATAAAAAACAGATGCGGCCATGAGAGTACCGCTATTAAAACGTTTGATAAATTAGATTAACTTAATGCTTTCACATATCATAAATGCTTTAAAACACCAGTTACAAAATGATCTTGGGCTCCATATTGTAAAGCAGTATTTAAATGAGTCACTTCTGTCCAAACAGTCTTTCATCTGTGACATATTAATCAAAAAGACATCAGAGCAATTAATGACACGAAAACTAAATGCTCAGACATCAGAGTAATGTATGAAGACGGAGCAAGATAAGCTGGTGGACTCTAAGACCCAATGTGGTAAAAGTCCTCAAATTTACATTTAAACCCTTGGTGTTACCAAGTATGAATTGGGATTTTTGCTTACATTTGGCTTTCAGAAGATTTGTCTGGAGACAACGTGTTTGTGCCTGCTTCTTGCTCCAGCTCTAGAGAATTATCTTGAATCTGCCTGATTCTCTGGTGCTGTTGTATCATGTCACGTAGTGCTTTCTGAACCTCAGCAATGTCTCTCTGAGCTCTCTGAAATGCAGCATGTCTTTCTGATAACAAGACTTCAAAACCAAGCACTTCTTCCAGCATCTTATCCTCCCCAGATTGTTGCATTTCTTCAACACCTCCTGGTGGGACATCCACTACTATGTCTGCTTCTGAGTTTTTGCGGGTGGGAAGCTTGTTACTTTGACACCACCACACCTCATATAAAGATACATAAGCAATAAATGCCTGCAGACTTTCACATGCCGCCATACTCTGTTTGTTTTCTGGATTGATGTAAGTCCGCAGCTCACTGCACCCTTTAAAAGAAAAAGAAAACAATTCCAGGCATGACAAATATTGCTAAAAATCACATATCACAATTATCTGTAACCTCAAATCCAAAGTCTTACTAGAACACTATTGGGCAAGTTCATCTCAATATACAGCCGCAATAATGTAATGGAAGGATTCACAACAACACTGATTTTTTTTATTAAAAGGAACGCTCCAGCACCATAACAAGCTAATCGAAATAATGTTGTTATGGTGCCAAATGATCCCTGGTGCTGGCTTACATTTAGGGGCAGCCATAAGCTTCCAGTCTGAATCTTTTCAACAAACCGAAGGACAGGGGAGCAGAGAGATCTGGTGCTGCGATACAGAGTTTTCAATTAAGTTGTTCTAGTGCAGGAGTGTTCCGTTAACTTCAAACTGGTCCTTAAAATACTGGATATAAACTTGCCAGTAAAATCCTCACCACTGATTTGTGTTCTATCTTGAATGCAGAGGTGGAGGAGAGAACAACAATCTGCCATTTTCTTTAAATGCCTCGTTTCTTTAAAATGTATGTTATATACTGCTACAAACTGCTGGTGTGATGGTACATCCATCAATCCCTCCCGACTGGCAAAAGCTCAACCAGAAATTCCTTCCAACTGCTTTTGGGGCTATGAGGAAAAGGGTACATACCTCCACGCCCTGATGGTCCTGTCCCAAACGTAATCCTTTGCGGTCCAGTGTTGGAATATATCCGACAAAATATTTTACCAGTTGCGGTCCAATGTTGGACCTTCCTGTGAGAGTACCACCGATCCTCCGTGCCAGAACCTCCCAGTCTGTGCGCATCGCAGAGGATCGGGGGATATCTCCAGAAACAATCCGACATTGGACCGCAAGAGGCAAAATATTTTGTTGGATATATTCCAACATAGGACAGTTAATGTGATCCTTCTCCTGGAAACGTGAGTAGCCGTCCTTAATAGGAGATATAGAGAACTCAATCTCACATGGGCAACACACAAGCTTATCTTTAGGGTGTGCGCAGATTTGCGGCTCTGCTTGGCCAAGACTTGGAAGGCGGCACTGCTTTTACAAATACAAGTCGAGGCTAAAATTTGGTATGGTAACTGATGGCCCCCATTTACAAAACTACTGATCACTTCCTAAAAATTTGCAGCCCCTGGATGAAGGCCTCCTCTGTGCTCTCTGGCCCAGCTGGGAATTGCTGCTCATTGCCTTCCTTCTCTACTCTTTTTCTTCTCCTAATATCCTGGGCAGCTAGCCTACTTGACGGGTTATGGATTTTCTCTTTCCTGTAATATTATAACACACTAGGCTAGGTTAAAGAAGACTAATGAGCCAGGAACACAGACATGTACTCCTGACCCTAGAGTGTTAAAAACACCATCAAGCACCCTGGCCTCTCCTTGCTCCCTAAATATAGAAAAATCTTACGTTCATTCCAGTCTGCTGCTGGTTCTGCCCCCGATCTGCCTCTTTGGCTGACATCATCAGAAGTTATGATCTGAGCCAATCACAATGTTTTCCCATAGGAAAGCACTGGATTGGCTGAGCTCATCAAGGAAGCAGATCAGAAGCAAAGCCAAACACAGTCAATGCATCTCTATGAGGAATGTTCAGCGTCTCCAAGCAGACAGTGGAGTTGTTCTGGTGACTAGATGTGTCCCTTTAATGATTATTTTCCTGTGTTTACGATATTCCTTAGTTGGAGCTCACTCTTTGGACTTCTACTAGATAGCTATGCTCTGCTATTTATATTTCTCTCTTGTATTACTATGCAAACATTCAATAAAACATGTTAACTACATTAAAAAAAATTTATGATATACTGTTAATGCATCTATTGAAATTTCTATTTATCCAGTTATTAAAATTGATGTTCTAAACTGCAATTCCAACGGATGGCCCTAATTCCTAACAAAAGCCCCTACTTCCAGATTCCAGGTAAGAAGTCAAACCGTTTGAAAACAGTGTTGCACCTTACAATTTAAAGTGAACACCACATGTAAGAACAAAGCAGCTAAACCGGAACAATTCTCTATATCACTATTTTAGTCTAAAATGTGAAATTAATTTTGAATTCTCACTATTTACACTGTGACCAAACAGCAGAGTTGGGTTTCAACTCTTCACAGCAACTATTTCCTAGTCCTGAAAAAAATGTGCAACTTGAAGATATTTTCCAAATGACAAGTAGATTGTCAGTTTCCTGCAATTCACGGTCTAGTATGAACACCCCAAATAACATTGGAAGGTATCATTACTTGAACTTACCTTCAGGAAGAAGCAGCCTGGACACTTCTTGCATTAAGGTGAAATATCCAGCTTGTTGACAGCGTGTCAGTGTTCGTAGTAAAGCTGGTGCCGCTTCGTCCCAGTTTTTTGTGAGGTAGCTCAATGCAGAAAAAGTCACCTCATGAGAAAGCTGGAGTAGCAACTGCATGTGTAGAACAATAGAAAAATGGAATCAGCTCAAAGTCAAAGATAGATCCAGGATTTACATGTGAAGTCTTACTCATTGAATAATCGATCCGTTCAGAAATAGATTATAAAGATGTGGATTTGTTCGGCCAACCTGAAAGATATTTGTGCACAAGTCTAGTCCCTAACATTAGATAATACCATGATCTAGATTAGATAAAATCACTGTTTATATTAAACAAAATGAGTACCGTAGTCCTTTTATATTACTGTATTCTTACAAGGTATATAAACTCACATGGTAGAAACTTAATTTTTTTAACTAAATTTATATTTGAAGAATCTGCTGATTATATGCTGTTAATTTAGCACTTTGCACAGGAGCATGTGAGCAATTTATCTCTTCGAATACACTCTGCAGCTATCAGAAAATTTAAATACTTAAAATATAGTTAGTAACATACTTTAAAACCCCTTAAGGACCAAACTTCTAGAATAAAAGGGAATCATGACATGTCACACATGTCATGTGTCCTTAAGGGGTTAAGCACTGACGTACACATCACATGAAGTACAAAAAATAATGTGTATAGTGTCTTCTTATCACAAATAGCTGCAGTCCACCTACAAGGTGGATTTGTTTGTATTTGTACACACCACATGGTTTAGTTTATTTTAAATTCAGAATCTTTATTATTTTTAGATCTTCAGCTAAATCTGAAACTATAGCTGAAGGATTAGCTGAAAGAGAGTACATTGTAAATGTAAGAGGCACTCAATGTTACCTGCTTTGGGTAGGTGTTCGCGGTAGTCGGAGGGGTTTCAGAGGTGCATAGTTGCTGGTAAGCTTCACTGTACTGATCTGCAGCGTTTACGCCAAGCTCACTCTGCCACAGTCCTATCAATCTGGTAATGAAGGATTCCTGGGTGATACACTGCACCCAATCATGGAAACATGGAGCATGTTGTGTCTTCCAATCCACTGGTGTCTTCTCTTCCAAGACACTGTACAACAGTTCGCTTGTGCAGAAAACTAGCCTCTGACCCTAGGAATCACAAACAAGAAACGTACTTTTAGGTCTACAGGTTACACTGTACACATTTCTGGATAGATACACTCAGTAGACGAACATTTGATATCTTGATAGAATTAGTAGGACAACGAACACTTTGGTTTCAGTAGCTTTGTGTAGTCCATTAGGTTTTGCTGTTTCACTGAACTGCCAAATCTAGCATTTTAATTAATTTAGCACTGAAAGTATCATCCCTTTTATTATGGGATGCTCAAACACTACCAAGTCTTAAATTAAGTAAATGTTTGTTTCATTATTATTTTCTCTAGGTGTGATTAATTCCAACTGTGATACAAGGAAATAAATACTAAAAGACCACATGACCTTAATAAATTATACATGTCTTAAAAGATTATTGTGTAGACTGAGTACCATTGTAAACCTACTTCAACAGTAATAGGTCAAATTTGATTACAAAGGTAAAGGAACACAGCTTTTTTCTTGTTATTAACATTACAATCTATCCTTGAAAGCAGTGAATTACCCCTGACATGTTTGATCTTGCTACTAAAGTTCCAAACAGTTCTTTCATCTTTCTTTTGTTTACTATCGGTCATAACCAACAATGCACAATACTTGATTGTAAAATATTATGGTTCTGAAAGGCTTAATCAGTATAGTGGAATCACCTTACCAACAAATTGTGATGCTGCTGTAAAGCCTGCTGAGCTCCCACCCAGTTCTTTGTAGTCACAAACTCCTGGGCACAGCGAAGGGCAAATGAAGCAGCCAGCTCCTTTTCCCCCGCTATTAAAGCAAGCTTGGATGCTGTGCTTAGGGATAACAGATCTCCTTTTTTGGCAAGTACTTTGGCTGCATCATACGGAGAGGATGCCCCTAAATAACTGAAAGACAAAAAACCAGAGAAAATGTAAGCAGGTACACGAAAGCAGATACAAACATACTATCAACATTTAAGAAAGTGAGCTGCTATTAGACTCTGTAAACAGGATTTGTATATTAGCCATTTATATATCAATTTATATAAAGCTGCATTTTAACATTAAAGATAATCCACTGAATTCTCTGTATATAAGAATTTTGTAGATGTACCCCCCAATGAAAACATGCATACATTTATTCTGCATTTTTTCATTAGGGGGGGTATATCAAAACACAGCTTGCAAAAGCTGCAGATCTCTTTTACCCAGCACAGACTGAGTCAGAGAGCTCCACATGTGCACATTTACAATGCTTCTCAGTGAGCTGTAAGAAGAGAGAAGAATACCTCTATCAAACAGCTAGAGAGGAGTTCCTTCTTCTCAAGTTTAAAAAGTGCATTTTTTTTATTGAATTCAGAACTTTTATAAAATGTCACAAGTGTGACAGACTCCAGACACATTTTGAGACATAAGACATTTTTTTAATTAATAAAAAAAAGAAAAAAAACACTTGCAGAAAATTTCTGTAAGAAGTTGATTTTCAATAATCAAGGATTTATAAAAATACACTAGGTGGTTGCTTGATTCATTTTTGGGTGCCATGTATCTTGAATTATTTATAGTTTTAGAGTGTGCCTTTGTTCTAATATCTCTCGCCACGTCCAACATCAACAGCTACACTTACCAGCAGTAGCTCCGATTAACACTAGTTCATTCATTGTATGCAATTTTCTGGTGACCATGCAATAGTTTGGACATACAAGTCTCTCTGCAAATATCTTACGTCCAGTATTGCTGGATATAAAACTGTGGTGGTTGCTGGTTTCAAATGTTACCTTTAACCTCCTTTCATCAGGAGTAATAACCAGAAGAAATACTGTGTATATCTCTATGTCTGAATGATTTTACTAATAAATATATTAACATAAAATATAAACATCACAGTATCTTGAACACACATCAGTTAGCTATGGTCCACTTACCATTTAGCAGCCATGGAGTAGTGTCCATCTTGTTCTAAAACTGCAGCCCATGCCGTGTACAGCTCCCGCAGAACAGGGTCATCAGGGAGGAGGCGAGATTTGGCCACAGCTATGGCTTCCCTAAAAACAGAAAATTAATAAATGCAATGGGTACTCAAAAACACTTAACACTGAGATAAAGTGAGAAAAGGAAAGTTATAACGGTTTAGATACACAAGGTCACAAAGTTAGTCTCCTCCTTTATGGTGTTGATTTCATTTATGTATTTAAATGTTTCTATCATATCCCCCCGTCTCGTCTTTCCTCCAAGCTATACATGTTAAATCCTTTAACCTGTCCTCGTACATTTTCCCTCCAATCTATGAACCAGTTTAGTTGCCCTTCTCTGAACTCTTGCCAAAGTGTCAATATCCTTCTGGAGATACGGTCTCCAGAACTGTGTATAATAGTCCAAGTGAGGTCTCACCAGTGTTCTGTACAATGGCATGAGCACTTCCCTCTTTCTACTGCTAATACCTCTCCCTACAAAACCAAGAATTCTGCTAGCATTTCCTGCTGCTCTATTACATTGTCTGCCTACCTTTAAGTCATCAGAAATAATTACCCCTAAATCCCTTTAATCAGATGTTGAGGTTAGGACTGTATAAAATAATCTATACTCTACCCATGAGGTTTTTATGCCCAAGATGCATTATCTTGCACTTATGCATATTAAATGTCAGCTGCCACGGCTCTGACCATTTTCTAGTTTACCATTTGGCTTATCCCCACATGGAACATCAACCTGCCTGTCACACAGACACTGCTTAACCCATTCAACAATATTGGAATCCAAACTTAAAGATTGCAGTTTATTGATAAGCCTTCTATGTGCAACAGTGTAAAAAGCCTTACTGAAATCTATAATTATAAACAAATAATCTTGATGTATGGGCTCAGTGGTTGGAATGGATTAAAGAATGCAATCCTAAGTGAAACATCTTAAAAGGATACTCCAGTCTTACTGTGGGCACCAATAAAACTTAAATTACATTTTACAGACTTTGACCTCATATTAGTGCTTTGTTTTTTTCGCATTCAATTCTGTTTTACTAAAAAAAGAAAGAAAGATTTTGCAGTGTAACTGAAAGGCCTTAGCCAGGTCCTCTCTTCACAAAAAGCAACTTCCATTTTAGATGCATCTATGTCAAGCTGATGGCATCAATCTGAAACTCCACCAATCACTGTCCTTTTATTATTCCTCCCCATTACCCTTAGCATGGCTCTGAAATACTATACAGTTAAAAGGACAGTGATTGGCTGTGGGTTCAGATGACTGCTACACTTTACCTTCCAATCTGAAGGACTTTTGAGAAATGGGACGATGCGACTAAGAAAGTGAAGTTATGCTGCAGAAAGCATAACATTTTTTTTCTCCTTTTAAGTAAAAAAACTAAACAAAAAAGAGCAGGGAGAAACCTAGATAATAGATATGAGGCTAAAACCCATGAAATGGACCTAAAGTTGTGTTATAGTGTCCATAGTGGTCTTTTAAAAGTGGATAGGCTACGGTTTGTCTGTATAAAAACTCTTGTCCTAACTCAGTCTATATGTTGCATTTTATCCTATAATGTGCATTATTTTCAACTGACTGCAATACTAGATATGTTCATTTTGTTCCTATTTTTTGTAGACTGATGAATAGATGAGGTCAAGCCAGGATAGGGCAGTAAAGAAGTTAGAATTAGTGAGGTGTGTGAAGAGGAAGATGGCTCAATTTTGGAATTTCAATAACATTCTGATTTTATTAGCCTTCAGAAAGAAGAGTCATGAAGTATATTAATACCTGCACTTACACAGTATCTACTCCTCACACAACATAAAATCTGTAAAACTGTATTTTTATGTTCGCTGTTCCTTAAGCTGTGTATTGTATCATTTTTGGTCTTTAAGTCAACACCACTGCTGAGAATTGCATGTTCCGGGTGTGCCCCAAATTCCTTTTTTTTACTTTACTATGCAAGTTTGGAGTCCAGACCAGATTCCTTTTGGGTCAAGAATTCCACCCCCTGTTTCAGATGCCCCTTTGGTGGTGACCACAGGAAATTATAAATTTGAGGACGTTTTGGATAGCAATGTCACTTTAATGATTATTTTCATTTGATACAGTGCAGATATATGATTTGCATTCTGAGTACATACATCAAAGCATATATATATACTGTATTTTTATGTGTGCTGTGCTCCTTGGTCTGATATTGTATACATTTTGGTCCCTACAGCAGCGCCATTGCTGAGAAATGCATGTTCAGTTGTGTTCCCAATTTCCCTTTAGAATAGAACATGTAGACCAGGCCTGCACAACCTATGACCCCCCCCATAGTAAATGCCTATGATTCATTTAATGAAACGCATAGCAATGTTATCATGGGAGTTGTAGTTTAAAACATCTGGGTAGGGGGGCCGCAGGTTGTGGAGGCCTGATGTAGACATTATGTGATAAGATAAACATAACAGGTTCAGTTAAAGGCTGAATCACACTGAAAAGCCAAAGTTGGCAAATAAAGATGTAATTACAATATAAACAAAAACAGAAAATATTTATATTCTAATGTTGATACTTTGTCTTGTGTATATGTAATAAAAACTATGAATCAATGAATAAGGCCCAACAGTGCAGCTGTAATAAAGCTATACTATGCAGCATCCAACATATTTTGCTTGAAAGGAAGGCTGTCCTCTTCCATGATGCATCTATCACACTCACTGACCTGTAAAGATGGTTTCCCCTCAGGAGTTGCACAGCTTCATAGACTTTGTTAATGGAAAGCAGATGGGATGCAGCCTTTATGTATTGTTCCTGGAAGCAAAGTTGCTTAACAAAGGCTTCAACGGTCCACATCCAGACCTTGTATCCAGCTACGGAGACATAGGAAAGAGGCAATCTTTGCGGTTAGTCATGGATATATGGCTTTTGGAAAATTTTATTCTTGCACTAATTGAAAAATCTAGGCCAGAATAACACAAACATAAACACAAAAACTCAATGTCTGTGTGTCTCCAAAAAACACATTGGATGATAAAGGAAGAAGTTTTGACAGCATCAGTGACATCACATAGCGCAAGAAGCATATGGTTTTCCTTCTTGTGTGATGTTCCACAGGCAGGTGAAATTCTTATAGTTTGAATTTACAGTTGAAGTGAATTCATTTGTAAGGATGCTTTTAAATGTGTGACTGCAGTTTGGTTTTTAATGATGTTTTTGATCTTTGCAATGTTACACTATGTGCACGTTGTCTTCTTTTTTTATGTCCAACACTCAATAGCTTGGTGAATCATTTCATTGAACTTGTACATCAGAAAATTAGCTTGTGAATTATATTCAAACAGTTTTTTTGGAGTGCTGCAAACATTTTTTATTTTGTTTCTTTAAATACCGTATATACTCGAGTATAAGCCGAGTTTTTTAGCACATTTTTTGTGCTGAAAAACCCCAACTCGGCTTATACTCGAGTCAATAGTCTGTATTATGGCAATTTACATTGCCATAATACAGACTGGAGGAGAGGGGGGCTGGCAGAGCTGTAACTTACCTTTCCTGCAGCTCCTGTCAGCTTCCTCCTCCTCCGCGCCGTCCGTTCAGCACCTCGGTCAGCTCCCAGTGTAAGTCTCGCGAGAGCCGTGGCTCTCGCGAGACTTACAGTGGGAGCTGACAGAGGGAGCTGAACGGACGGCGCAGAGGAGGAGGAAGCTGACAGGAGCTGCAGGAAAGGTAAGTTACAGCTCTGCCAGCCCCCCTCTCCCCCCCCCACTGAACTACCAATGCTGGACCACCAGGGAGTGAGAGCCCCCCTCCCTGGCCAGCTAGCAAGCAGGGAGGGGGGAGGAAAAAAAAATTAGTAATAAGAAAAAAAATAATAATTAAATAATAAATAATACAAAAAATAATAATAATTAAATTAAATAAATAAAAATAATAAATAATAATTAAAAAAAAATTAAAATAATAATAAAAAAAATTGCCCACCCCCCACCAAGGCTCTGCAACACACACACACACACACACACACACGCTGCACTCATACACACACGCTGCACTCATACACACACACACACACTGCATTCATTATACACACACTGTAAATAAATATTCAATTAATATATATTTTTTAGGATCTAATTTTATTTAGAAATTTACCAGTAGCTGCTGCATTTCCCACCCTAGTCTTATACTCGAGTCAATAAGTTTTCCCAGTTTTTTTGGGTAAAATTAGGGGCCTCGGCTTATATTCGGGTCGGCTTATACTCGAGTATATACGGTATGTTTAAACCTCATTTAGCCTGTGCTTTGCAGACTGCTCAAAACATTGCCATTAGGGCATAAACCAATTGGAATATGTTTCCTTACAGTCCCACTCACCGGTATCCTATGTTACAACCTTTCAAGCAAAGAAAAATGCAGATGCTCTACGGAAGTTTCGGTATGATACATACATATATCATACCATGTTATGGGCAAAACAGAAGAACGCTCAGCAGTCTTACCGTCTCAAAGGTTTAGGTTCCTATTTATTAACACAAGTATAGTTGTTGCCATCGTCTGCTAATTGACTTACCCATCGGAGCCAAAGCCACTAGTTGGTCTGTCAGTTCTCCTCTTTCAGCAGCCAGCTGCAAGGTTCCCTTCAAGTCCCCTTTCCATAGCATGATTTGATGCTGCAGCTCTGGGTGCCCACTCTCCAGGTGTGCTTTTCCTGTATAAGTGATAAGTAAAGAGAACAGACAACAAGTAGGATTAGTGAAAGTATTTAAAGGATCACTATAGGGTCAGGAACATAAACATGTATTCCTGACCCTATAGTGTTAAAACCACCATCTAGCCCCCATGAGCCCCTCATGCCCCCATAAATATAGCAACATCTTACTGTATTCAAGCCATAAGCTGTAACTCTGCATGCAGTTTGCCTAAAAAAAAAACCAAAAAAAAAAAACAAGCAGTCTGCTGACATCATCAGAAGTGGTAGCCTGATCCAATCACAATGCTTCCCCATAGGATTGGCCGAGACTGACAAAGAGGCAGATCAGAGGCAGAGCAAGCATGATTCAAACACAGCCCTGGCCAATCAGCATCTCCTCATAGAGATGAATTGAATCAATTAATCTCTATGAGGAAAGTTCAGTGTCTGCATGCAGAAGGAGGAGAAACTGAATGTTTGGATGCATTTTAGGCAGCCATGACCCAGGAAGGATCTCTAACAGCTGAGGAGTGGCCAGTGAAATTATCACTAGGCTGTAATGTAAACACTGCATTTTCTCTCAAAAGAGAAAAAGTTCTGAAGGTAATGATTCTACTCACCAGAACAAATTCAATAAGCTGTAGTTGTTCTGGTAACTATAGTGTCCCTTTAACCCCTTAAGGACACATGACATGTGTGACATGTCATGATTTCCTTTTATTCCAGAAGTTTGGTCCTTAAGGGGTTAAAGGAATATTAATGATTAGAAATAAAACAATTTTTTTTTTTTTTTAACAGAACCAGGCTGTACTATCTATATGGCCGACTGTATTCAGATCACATACGTCTACATAAATACAGAGGTCTGTCTGAGTGACAGCCACAAGAGACGTGGGGACTGCAAAATGTAAACCCTGCCATTTCTCAGGAAACAGAAAAGTAGCGGCATCTGTACACCAAAATAACTTCATTGAGATGAAATGATTTTGGTGCTTGGATTATCCCTTTAACAAACCTTCTTCTTCCATCAGGCGATACAAAGTAGCGCGATCGCTGTAGAGTCCCAGATGCACAGCGTCCTCCGAAAGGGCAGGATTTCCTTCTTGTAATTCTGGAGGAAACAGAAAATAAATAGAGATAGAATTGACATTGACTTTCTTTGCAGTCACTGACACACCTGATCATTTCCTGACTTATATTAACCAAGCCACGATGTGAAAATGTACAGCTCTAACTAGCAAGGCTTACATCAGCTTTTCTTCAATGCAATAGTAAGTTAGTTTGTTTGTAACCTCATTGCAATAATTAGCACTGGACTGTATGAATATTATTATTTATGTGAGTGACAACATTATCACAAATCCAATTACTAACCTATAATAAGAAATGCAAAAGATGAATCTGCTGCAATGTATACAGCTTCGAGGGAAAATAACCCTGTGTGCTAGGCACCCCAACACAAGGATTTATATGGAAAAAGTGGTTGTGGCTTATACAAGGAAATAACATAAAACGTTTTAGCTCACTTTCATATTCACAAAATCTGATTCAAACAATTGCACACGTACTATCAGGCACTGAGGAAAATAGCAATTTGCATTTAATGAATCACTCCTTAGATATACACAGAATATTGTAAAAAAAACTACGCATGCATTCCTGCTACCTTTAACGCATAAAGCTGTTGCCAGTTTCACACAATCCTGATGCTGATCTTCCTTGGAGCGGTGATCCTTGCTGGTGCTGAGTGGAAGCAGAGAGCGAGGCTTTTTTTTCCTGCTGGGGAACTCTATGAGAGAACAAGCAACAAAGGAAGCATGGATTAAATCATTTAACCCAAGCAGAGTAATCATGTAGTATTATAACTTTTACAGAACAAGTTAAGAACTTCTGACCTGCAACAGTAACATGTGAGCCACAAAAGTCAAAGGAAAATTGGTTGAAAGGATCATGAACATAGATTTAAAAAAAAAAAGTGAAACTTAAAGGGACACTCTAGGCCTCTAAAGCACCTTAACTTCTTGAAGTGCTTTATGTGTGGAGAATGTGTCCTCTTGTTTTGTTTTTTTTGAAAAAAAAGGTAAGATTTCAATAGAAATTTCCACTTTTATAAGATAACCTTGGTGGCGGTGCAACACCCTGGCTGTCCATTAGACAACAGGTTCTGTTACTGCCTGGTTTGTTAAGCTCAGTGGATCTAAATCTAAGAGGCAGCAATTGCCAATAGCATATGCCTTACAAAGACTTCTCATTGAGCTGGGAAGTCTGGGATTGGACAGCCACCGAAAGTGTGGGCAGAGTTAGCAGAGGAGAGATTGCAAAAGCTTCAGAAAAGAGACCTGCAGCTTTTACAAGCGGTTTTCACATATACACTAGTTAGACTTTTAGCTGAAGGTATATTAAGGACTAATCATTAATTAGAACACTTAGTCTTAAACATTCGTCCCCAATGGCTATGACTGATTGTTCTAATTCATGCAACGTTTAGGAGTGCATCACTATCATCTGTAGGGTGAGTCTAAATGAATCATTCTGCTGCTAATAATTGGATTATAGTGTTGTTGTGGTAGCAGAAGTATACCTTTACATTTAATCTCACATGCCAAGTGGGGATGACTGGTGATTTTGAAAGATATTGACACCATCTAGTGGTCATTATCGTTCTCTACAAGCCTTAGTCATCCTTATGACCACATATATATATATATACACAGGCATTGTCACTGGCAACCTCGGCACAATGACAGTCTGCATTTGCATTGCTTTTAGAATATTTGATAAAGATTTCTTATTTTAATTACTTAAAATTCAAGGAGTACTCTAATTTTAGAAATACAAACCTGAATTTCTAACGATAGTGTGGCCTCCTGCAAGTTTAGTAACACTAAAATAAGTAAGATTACTTATCTTCTAACCAGCCATTGAGCAAGCTGCCGCTCCTCTTTCGGCTAAGATCACCAGTAGGTGGTCAAAAGCTTGCTTATATAAGGGAAATGGCCCACTGCGCCAATCAGCATTACCTCATAGAAACGCATTAACTCAATGCATTTCTATGGGAAGAATTTTGTGCCATCATGCTGAGCATGAAGACGTAGAACGTCGGTCTTGCAAAGGTCCCAAGACCACGACAGAAAGCAGCTCTAATGGCTCCTGTCTAATTGACATCCACTAGAGGTGTTCTAACATCTCAATCTAAACAAAGTTTTTACTTACAAACGGCGGTGTTTACAATTGAGAGACTGCAGGGACAGTCTGTTTGCACCATAACCACTACAATAGGCAGTCTTATACTTGAGTCTTACTCTTTTCAATCTACATCCCTAGCCCTCTTAACCAATTCTCCTTCTACTTCAAATACTAGGAGTTACCTCCCATTCTTCAGGATCAGTGCCATTTCATTACAATTATTGCTAATACTGCTCCCATTTTGTAAGAGATCAACATAGGTCAGACATAAAAACAAAGACATTTTTAGATCAATTTTAGCATATGATCACTGCATTTAAGGTGTTACACGGAAATCGCAAAAATACATCTTTTTCAATGTTTTAATTTTGAGATTTCCTGATAAGACAGAAAAAAAATCCATACAGGATGAGATATACCTTTACCTGTCCTGTCTTTAAGATGATCTTTTCTTAGAGTTATGGTCTTAGGGGATGGGCTTAAGCTATGGTCCTCTAAAGCAGATGATGATGGTTGAGCCTGAGTTTCTGAAGCAGCTGCAAGTTTAAGAAAAACAAAACAAAAAAAAAACAAAAACAATTAAGAATACAGTTTTCATACAGGAGGGGTAGGGATGTGAAATTTGTATCGTACGACTCCTAGGACATGCCGTTCCGGGCACCGGGCAGGCAGTATGTTTGGGCGTTTAGCCTAATAAACCATATGAAGCACACAGCTGTATACTCAAACAGAGCAGTTAAAATATTAAAGTTTTAAAATGAAAGAGTCCTTAGGCATCTTTATTATTATAATAGACAAGGGACCAGCACTCTATCTGGGACATGGATGTCAGTGGGGGCCTCATGTTCAAATCCAGAGTCAACTCTAAGCAGTTAGGTGACTGTGTATGCTAGTAATGGTGTGTGTAAGTTTGCGTGTGCTATCTATGGGACTGTGAATAATTGTCCGTCTATGTATATTTGGGGAGAGAGTGTATAGATTAAACTGGCTTGGGGCAGCCAAGAACCTAAATATGTTACTGGCCCTAAATAATTGCAGAAACTAGGTCACCATCTTTGCACTACAGGTACAGTACCTTCCTGGGGAACTTTCTCCAAAGTCATCTGCTCAGAAGTCATATGATCCTCCTCTTGATCCGATGTCCCATTCTGTGCACAAGAAAGATTATCTGTTTCACCTCCCATTACATCTGCAGTCACCTCTTGTTTAGGGCTGTCTGGTTTCTTCTTTTTCTTGGGTTTAGGTTTGGTCAGAACAAAACGTTTCTTTTCTAATTCAGCTGCTTTTTTGCCTGCAATCATATAATAATTAGAAAATAGCTGCAAAAAGCCGTTTTTTCCATGCTGTTCTTCCAATAAACCTTTAATATAAAGCTGTTAACAATAAGTGGATAAAAAGGCACATTTTAATATGTGCCAGTGTTTAAAGTAGTAGTATTTTCAGATTGGCTGTGGGTACTATGGGTACCTACCACCTGCCATACTCTCTAACTGGTAATTTAATGATGGGGTTAGTGCTAGCAGAATGCTACCACTCCCTCGATATTTACTGTTAGTGGTATAAGGAGTGGATGTGCTCTACACTATTGTGGGTCACTCCCATTATGTTTGATTGGAGGTGTGGTTCTGGAAGAAGGTTTTGAAATCGGACTCATTCCCAAATTCACTTCCCTTGCCCGATAGCAGATTGGTGCTCGTGTTACATAGGGTATTTTCCTTTGTCTCTTCCCCTCCCTCTGCTCTTTGATTGGTGGATCAGCTTCATTGCTCAAAGTTAAAGATACTATATATATTTTGGCACTTTCAAAGCTTGGTTCTGTGTCCTGGGTGAAGGTGCAGCTATAGCGCCAAAACACGCATCGGGCACTGTGTTGCTTAACACTTATTTGCATTTTTTTTGTTTGCAGATTGGGGGGGGGGGCTTGTAGTATACTGGGAAAGCCAATATATTGTGACATTGGTGAATGCATTTTCCTAGTCAGCAATAGGAGATCAGGTTTGGTAACCTTTCTTTCACGGTTTATGTGATTCCCAGCTCCCCTTTACTATATTTTTACTACAGAGAGTGACATTGATAGTAGTTCATATATTGTATCTAGAAACTTGTGCTACTAAATGTAATTTATGTCTGGCTATCACCAGAAAAACTGTCTCTCTAATGTTTACATTAAGAATATTTTTTTATTAAGAGACATTTGTAGTTCTTTTAGCCCTCAGGGAAATCTATTAAAGGCTCTGATGAATTGCTCCTTTCAAGAAATGTTTAGTCAATTAACCCCTATACTGTGGAGGTGTTTAGAATTTGTTCTCCCCCCCCCTTTGCAATAAAGTTATTTGTGGATTTCTTTATACTTATGGGAACTCACTTGTGTCTTGTATACCCCTTTAGCGTATATTTGACTTTAGTTGTGGTATGTGTGCAGTACTGGGTTACCCCCATATCTAGGTCCCCAGCAAGACAGGAAGTTCATGGGAGATTATGTTCACCTTCGCGGAAGTGATGCAACACTAGATGCTCGTTGCTTCACTTCCTTCTCTAAGTGGATTCAGCAGAGGTGATGAAAGAGTACACTCTACCTCTAAAAGCAATGTGACTGGCCAAATATTGTACAATTCGGCCAATCATAGGAGGAAGCAAATTATCAATGGGAAAAGCTTAATTGGCGAAACGCGTCTCGATTGCACTGGAAGGAGCTGTGGATAGCATATATATCTTTGTTAGTATTTTGTTTATTTAATTTATTTTAAGTTTTTTTAACTGCACTTTTTGTGATTCTAATAAAGCACTATTAGGAAGTTTCAAGTCATGTGGATTCCTGGTACCTTACTCTCAACAAAGAAGGTGTCCCCTATATAGAAACACTAAGAGCCAAGTACAATAGGTTCTTTGCAAGGTGAGCAGTAACCTGCATTTCTTTTTATTGTATTACTATCAGAAGGTTATACAATAGGAGCTGTGCTCCTTTTCCCCTTTGTCTCCCCATTGTTGGAGATCTGGGATCCAACATTTGGTTTATCAAAAGGGTGGGCCCCTTGTACTAGTACATATGCTATTACACTAAGAACCAAGTATACCCTGCTCTTTAAAAGATGAGCAGCAATTTATATTTCACATTATTTATGCCATTTTAGAAGGTGTTGAATGATGAGCAGTGCTCCCTTCTGCTTTGTCTTTTTTTAGTTTCCCTGGATTTGAACACAAAAGAGGCCCTAATTTACCAACACTGATATGCTCTGAGTCTATCCTCGTCAGGCTCTGCTCTATGTGAGTGCACTTTAGCTTTTTGGGGGCTTATTACACTATTGTGCATACATTTCTTTCCTCTAGTATACTCTGTAAAGATCGGTACTGCTCCCTTATTGTTTAAGGATACGTTATTTATATTTAGTGCTCCACTAGGTTTACGTGAGTGGGTTTGTATCACTCGGTCCACCCCTTTAATTTGATCAACAGCCTCGATGTAGAATTTTTAAAATTTGGATTCGATCACCAGTTATAGTGTTACATTTTGTAACAGCACATACTTCTTCTGCTGTACCAGACTATGCTCACTGCATCTGAAAATGTCCTGAGGGGCAGAGAGAAACATGTCATGTGAGGAGATAGACACAAGACAGTGTGCAGCAAGGAAGCGCCATGGGTACAAGAATGATAAAAGTGACTTTCTAGCATTTAGGCTCTTCAGGCTCTACCTGCTTCTTTATTTTAACGTCTTTATCTCTTTTTTTTTTTCAATGTTAAATTTTTTATTTTCATTTCTTACATGCACAGAAAAAGCAACATAAATTATAAACAATAATAAAACACAATAACGTGAAATTAAATTAAATAAAAAAACAAATAAAATAAATTACATTTTGCTCTTGCCTTAATTTCATTTGTTATCCTTATATTCAACTCATACAAGTGTGCAAAGTAAAAATAATTGACATTGACAACTAGTTCTTACTCACTTAACGTTAAAGTGTGAGGGGCACACAATCCACTCAGACCCTGTCAGGGTATTTATATCGGCAGACATTTTGTGCTATGATAGAAATTAAAGTGTATATTGCCTAAATCATTCTGAACAGAGCAGACTCCATTTTGTTATCTTCAAGCTAACAAAAGACACAAGATTTCTATCCCTTCTGTAAAACTAACCACTTTGCCAGAAGCTAAGGAATGCTTAGTATATACAAACCAAATTGATAAGAAATGAGAACGGGGGATGGACAGACTGGCTAAATGCTAATGGAATATAATTAATTCTAAACCCAGACATTTATGACAGAGAAGATGAAATAATTTAATTTTACTTTCGATATTGTATAAGATCCCATTGTAAATTTAGAGGTCATACTTAGTTTACAAACTGTCATATTAGAAATTATAGCAGAATTGCCAGACACATAGTCTGAAGAAAGACCAAAGAAACTCTTTGAACTGACAGAAAACTTCTATAAAGTTATAGATAACCATAAAGATAAGGTAAATGACGTCAAAATAGCCACCAGGAAAAGTTAACTCTTTCCTGGATAGGAATGTTTAGTGGGACGAGACTGCCCTCTATAGACCAAATACTTAAATTGCTATCTGGAAGGTAACCACACCTCCAGTTTTCCCTTTAAAAAGTTAAGACAAAGGGAAGAGAGAGGTATGCAAAGGAAGCAAAGAGGTGAGCAGTCGGGGGCAATGCAGAGAAATCCATGACAGATATCCACTCCAGGACACTCAGAATTTCTTACACACCAATCACACATCCATTCAGTTCCTGAGACTACCTACTCATATGATGAGAAAATCTACCTAACTGGTAATTATACTGGTTTCATTTAATTAATCTAAATTAATTAAAATTTTCTAATAGCATGATATATGACTGGATAAATCACGATAAGATTTCGATATTTAGAAATCTTAGTTACTAAGAAGTATATAGTTATAATCATCCCATTCTGCAGATGGGAAAAAGAATAATTATGTATTTATGCGATTTTTCACATGTTAGCATATCATGATATTTATCCAGGTGTATTGATTTGCTCTAAAATAAGATAAAGTATCTGTTTAGGCAAGTTAAAATTCTGCTTATAGAACATGGTAGATTACTCTTATTGGATGGTTCCAGGAAATGACTAATGAGCTGGTTTAAATGTTATTTTATTTAAAATTACATGAGAATAGGTCTTAATTACCTAGGAGGTCTAACCAGCATTGAAAGTGTTATTCTAACTGTCAGCTAAAGTTTTATGGCCTTAAGCTGCAAGCTCTGTGTCTGTGTGTAAGTTTCACTTTCTTTCTGTGAACTACCGTCATAAATCTTCTCTTGACAGCTAATGTTGTAGATTCTATACTGTGTTAGCCATTGGGAGATGTTTTTACATTACCATTTGTATTGCATACTCATGTTATACTGAATATTCATTGATTATTATCACGCATGTTGCATATTATCATTATTTAAATTGTCACAATAAAAATTGTATCTATTTTTATAACAAATTGTGATTTTATTTATATGGAATACATTTCACTTACACGATAATGATCTTTGGGATCTGAGAATTGAAATAGTGGGCAATTCTCAACTGTTTACTATTATTATCCCATAAATATCCCCACAACCCAGTGAGGTGAATACCAAAAGCTTCCTACATGTTAATTGTACAGATGGATGCTCTGCACTAGATGTTTTAATGTTTATTTTTAATTTGTCCAGAAAATTACATTAAAATACCTTTTAAATATAAGTATTTTTATTTATTATTTGTTAGCACATCATTTTTATTTATACTTTTAAAAATATGACTCTGAATGAGTAATAATTACAGGTTAAAGCACAATGACTTCCACTCACACATTTTAGGAGCTCAATTACCAAATTGTCTTGCATTGCACTAAGGAAGTGGTACAGGATTACGATTAAAATATGTTTGCAAAACATTTTAATTTGACTATTCCCAGTGTCAAAAGAGAATACAATGCCACTAAAGTACACAATGTACTGTGGATGGCTGTCTAGCCCTTGGTGAATAACCTGTCTGCACCAAAAAAAGTGAAGACCCATTAAATTAATACAGTGACAAATTGTTGGGTCCCAAAACAAAAGTTAAGAACCACTGTACTAGGGAACAATGAAAAGGTTTTGCACTTACCTTTGGGAGGCCGGCTGTGCTCTTGCTTTGATATGGACCAGTTATGGACAGAGAAGTCATCTGCTCCACTCCACACCTGGTCTGGCTCCAAAGGAGACCACTGAACACAGAGGAGTCTTCCTTTATGTCCCCGATAATTACTGAGTGGTTCCTCCTGCAGAACATCCCAAACCTGACATGGAAAAAAGTTTCATTATGTGTGACTGACACATAATCCACATTCTTCTTATGATAAAGACTACCAGTATACAATGAATACACAACCAAAACTGTACAATGTTATTCCTGAATGCAACCTCTATCCCACAAACATCAATGTAGGCAATACAAGTATCACATCTAAAAAAAGATGCACATTCAGACTCAAAGTATGTTCTTGCAAGTTAAGCAACTCTATTAAAATGGATTAATAAATTAGTTTACCTGGGATGTGCCATCATAACTGGCGGATGCCAGCCTGGCATCATGATGAGGGCTCCAAGAGAGGCTTGTGATTCTTGCAGTGTGCCCAGACAGGGTACGGAATGGTTCGGTGATGGTCACAGGAGAATCACAGGAGCTCTCTGCATTTAAAAGATGAAAAATTTAGAAAAGTCCAATCAACAGTTTTGGTTATGGCAGTGGAGAGTAATTAGAGTGAGATAGGGTTTCCAGTGCGACCGAAAGAGGGCTAACTCTGTATAAAAAATAGAAGAAGGCATTAAAGACTTAAGAGACAGGGCAAATGTTAGTAAATCAAGAAGGGTGAAACTGAAACATCTACAGAATTGCAGATAAGTTAGCCTTTACATTATGTCACATGGCTTAATCATTGAGAGAATATCGGTAAATCATGGAACGGTGTCTGCTACACTTGGGCTAGACCAAATCTGTAACTGAGGGGACAATATTTCTGTACTTTCAAAGCACTTTATAATGTAGTCTAGCACAGAAATAGTCATTGTATTAATATTTAAAACAATCACATCTTATACTTTGAATAAGAAATGGTACTTAATGCAAGCTGAAGTGCCTGTTTTATATAATGATACATTCGTTATCTGTTTCATTGCTGGTTCGGCAACTGAAAATAGACAATGGGAACAGTTGTGGAACATCTATGCTCCATTAATGGTGCCTGTTCTACAACATTAGGAAGAGAACATATTGGTCATGCTGCTTATACCATACTGCCAACAAAACATGTTATTCATAGGTTCATACCCAGAACTCCCTTCAAGTTATGTATGTAGACAACAGCATTATTAGATCCAGAGGCCAGAAGAAAGTGGAGATTGGCGTCTTCGCCGTGATCATGGTGCCACCTCAGCGCGTTCACCAGCTTGTGATGCTGCTGGATAGTACAGATGAGCTTTAAGTTTGGGGTACGGAAAATTTCAATGTTCCTGTATCGTTGTCACAAGGAGATGCAGCCACCAATGTGCAAAAGAAATAAAATACAGTAAGCAACAAGAGCAGAAAGTAATAGTACAATGACAAAGAAAGGATGTTACATATAGAAATTCAGATAAAGGTAAAAATGAGGATAAATCATATAATGTCTACCTAGAACTCGAGGTCCACTTACCCATCCTCATTGCCGATGGCTAAATGCTGCCCATCTGATCTCCAGTTCAATTCTGTGTGGATTGGTAACTTGTGCTAGGTAAGATTGACATGGAAGAAAATGTATTTAAAAGAAGAAGAGAGAAAGATGTGTGTGTTGGGTGGGAGAAGAGGTGGAAAATGTCACCACAAAGAACATACAAATATATTTCCTAAATAATGTGCAAAAAGTTTACACTGAAGATTGCGCAGATTAAATCCTCATAAACTAAATGCAATAACAATTGGTCATAGGGAAGACAACAATTAGTTATTTGAAGGTTTGCAGCTGACTCTAAAGGTAGAACTTTGACCTTAAACGCAATGGGTCACTATAATAGATAGCCATGGGCAAAACGTTTAAGAGTGGAACACTCAGCGAGAACATTCCATTTCATTAGGAACATGCCGAATGGAAAGCAAAGCAAGTTTTGGACTGCAAACTGCAGTGAATATTGTAAGAGATGGATATGGTCTTAGATGGAGTCATTTACTATTACACTTTATTAAAATGTAACCAATTCAAGAGGAAAATATGTATATAAATAATGTAGTTTATAAAATACTAGAAAGAAATTTGTTTTTTTTGGGGTGTAGGTTACAGTACTCAGTTATATGACAGTTATATTGAGAAATGAACCACTGATGACACTTGGCACGGTTTGTGTTTTCTTTAGCCTTTCTGATGTTTACATCTCTGTTTGGACAGGATAGATAAATAATTTATAAATTAATGCAAGTACATTTTGAAGATGACATGACCGACAATCTTTAAACAGTAGGCCTCATTCTAAAAGGTATATTTTTATTTACTAAAGAATTCGACTAAAGAGTATTCAATGATTTGTAAGGACATATCTTCAAGGACAGTCATCAAGATAAACTAACAAAAAGCTACAAACTTAAACTTCACTTTACAAACAAATGTACAGAAGGTGTAGCGGTTTATTGCTTATACTGACGCATTGTTTTTAGAAAGACTTACTTGGATATCATTTGTGTCGCGGATAAGTTTGTTAATATCGTGGGCCTCGGCATTCAGTTTCCAAGGGTTGTGCTGGTAGATAATCCCCTCCCCACCGCAGCTGTATAAAGTAAAAGCGGGTTTCTCTCCTTCTGCTGCTGTAAGAAATCACACCATGGAAGACATTTACGGTTACAGTGAAATAAGTGCACAGAAGTGATCATTTGAGAATGCTGATGCTTATGGAAGAAAACTCCCTGGATGAGGAAAACAGACTTATTAAAAAATGAATAGACAAAAATAAAAATAACTCAATTTAGTAAGGAAACCGAACTAAACAGGCACTGAAAAAAACTTCAGCAAGTCCCCCAATAACTTTCCTTTTGTGTGCAAGCTACATAAATAAAAAAAAAATGTTAGTTAATTCCAAAACATGAAATTAATCTGGAACTTTTATCAAGAGATCAACTTTGTCAAATGAAAATTGACTTAATTTTAAGAAAGGCTTGCTTCATTTGACATTAGCTTATAAAAATATATTAATATGCTTTCATAACTGATTAAAACTAGATGAGGAAGCAAAAGTACGCATGTGGTAAAGACTCACTCATAACCTCTCATTCATTTGGGGAAAAATGCATGAAAAGTACTTGTGCAATGAATAAATCCCCTCAATTATAGAGCATATAATTATTACAACATCAGTAAGACTGGGTGCAACCAAGTGTATAGAATGCTTGTGGTGGGTTTTATTCGCTTCCTTAATCGAAGATAATAAAGAAAAGGGAAGAAACAAACACTAAACCGTGCAATCTTTGGGGACTCATGTAAACTGCTTGTGCAAGTTAAGCAGCATTTTGACAAATCATAAACATGAAACTCACCAAGTGAGACTGGAGGCAGTGGGGAGCCCCAGGATAGGGAATAAACAGTTTTTTTGTGATATGTGCTTGAAATCTGGGGCGGTCTAAAGAAACAAAAAACGTAAATTTACACAGACACATAAATAAGATACAATTATGTTACGAGTAAAAATTATAATGTAGTAGTGTGTAAATGGACAAAGTTGTATAACGTGTGTGTGCATTAACGGTTGAATATGTAAGGAGTGTATTTGTGTGTGTGTTAATACGATGGTGCATTTATATGAAAAGCCAGTGAATGTGTGAATGCTGGGTGAGTGTTACTCCGTGGAAGGTATATATGTATATGAATGCAGTGTGAAGAAAGGGGTGTATATTTACCCTTTTCTGTTCTACTTGTCTCAAGTCCAGCTCACTTTCTCCCCATGTATTCCCCATACTTGGAGGTAGTCCATTCAATTCCTACCTTGTTGCTCTTCCCTTCTCTGTTTTGATAATAAGTATTTCCCCATTTGCTGCTGGAAACCTCATCCCTGTATTGGGGTGTAAATGCAACCCTGCTGTGAGCGTTATGTAGCACCAATCAGTGCAGTTCCAGTAGCATCAATTAGTACATTTTCACGAATTGTGCCCAATGTCCATACGAGAGTGAGCAGCGTGGTGCTGTATTGATCAAAGCTACATGGAAAATGCACCACTTGGCTAAGAGGAACTTTTTAGTCTTGATCCATGTCCTTTCTCAAGCAAACTGTGCTTATTATCTGGTTTGACTAATGTGCAGAAATACTAATGAAATGCAATACATATAAACATAAAAAAATCACGTGTTATGTTTCAAGGTTTCTAACTGCCAATATATGTCATTATGAGTACAAAGGAAGGTCTTGCTAATATTTTTACAGAAAACTGAAGTAACAAGCTGCTCAAACAAGAAATGCATAGCTCTAATGAAGGCCCAATAAGGAACAGAGAGGGGTTATATTCTTACTTGTTTGAGTAGACTTCATAAATTCCAACCTTCCCATCATCAGTACCAAATGCTAGACTCCCCTCTTTGGTTGGATGCCAAGACAACTGCACAGAGCACACAACAGAGGAGAGGAATATAACAAAACAAGAAGAAAATTCTGCAGAGCATACCAAGTTTGGAGAGATCTGAAAACTGTGAACATTAGTATAGTCTATATGTTTTATTTTACTTGTTAGCCTAAAATCTTGGTCATTTTCAGAACATTAATATAAAAAATAAAGTATACATCTGAGTTTACATATACTAATTACATAGACAAACATTCCACAAATAAGCAGGTATAATTAAAAGGGCACCTATGATTTAAGGTTTTAGATTATACATAATGCTGGCGACATTGAAGTATGCACTAGGAAAATGTACACTTTAAATATGGCAGGTACACAAAAATGTGCATGTCCCCACATTGGTGAATGCGGCAACCCACAGTTGTTCAGCATTGTGGGAGAGCATGGTTACTTATAAAATCCCCAGCTAGGATCTAGATGCAGTAAATAGAACAGAGCGCTTTCAATGAATACACAAAAGCATTGAAATTTATGTTACTGAACAATATTTTAAAACAGAAATACAAGTTAGGGTCTACCCCAGCCAATCTCAATGACGTGGCTCCAATGCCAACACGTAGCGACTTTACCCGACCCTTTAGTCAAGGACCTTATAGGCACCCAGAACAATGAAGTGGTCTGGGAATAGACATTTGTTCCTTTAAGTACTGGTCCCGAGAGGCTAAGGGGTCATGTCATCATCCTGTGAAATTTTAAAGCACTTGTTAATTTACTAGGTTCTTTGTAGAAAAGAATATTGGAATATTAAAAAAAAAAAAAATTAAAAAAATTAAAATCACACATAATCACGCATCTTCCAGAATGCTTTATGAAGGGAAAAACAGCTTTACTGCATTTCAGCTTAACTGATTTCTCAAACTGGCAAGGGAAATTGTGCTTTGATGTATAGTAAGCATGTCTGATCCATGCAAGCACACATGCTTCTCTGGCTTCCTTGACCACTTAGCCCATTCAGTGACATGGTGACACGAGAAAAAATGTTGGTCGAGTAAAAGAGCAGTGTCTCTACAAGACACACTGCATTGCATTCAAAATCAATGGGAGGGGAGCAAAATTTCCCATGGAAAGTAAAAGGAAAACACATTTAGGATGCAGGGACCTCACATTCTACATTAACTGACAATTTGAATAGCTTATTGCATAGATTAAATGTTATAACTTGGGCACTCCACAACAGGCTCCGCACCAGCAGGCTGTAAACCGCAAAATGGCGACCACAATCCTTGACACGGAGCCTGCAGAAACTCGGCCCCTCCATGAACGCCTGGATGCTCTGCTGAATAGTTTTTGGGAAAAACTGGAGCAGCGGCGTTTACAACAAACCCCCAACCAACCTGCAGTAGTGGGGAAGCGGGAGACTGCGAGCCGGAGAGGGCAGATCCCGGACATGGCCGCCAATTCTTCAATGGCGGAGTGCCCTTCTAGGCAGAGGCCCAACAGGAGATTCTCTCCAAACCACCGACCACACCGCAGGAGGGTCGCCCGCCGCCGGCGGCGGAGAACCACCAGATCCCTCCACAGCGCCCATAAAGGGAAAGACCCGGCCCAGAGAGGTACCCGAGTCTGTGGACACGAGGTGGGGGCCCAATGTAAAGCCTGGAGCTGGGGAGAAGCTTCTCACCGCACTCAACCCCTCTGCACCTTTACCCCAAGGACTGACGTCTATCTCACTACACTGCCGAACAACCGACCATCCATCCGTCCGACACCAGCCTTGATCCTGACCGGCATCGGCTGAATGCTTCCAAGGACTCAGACAGAATAGGCCAGTGCTACCATTCCCAGCGACACAGCTACCTTGCCTCCTGACGGAATCGGTTCAGCTACCTTGATGGACTGGCACTGTGCTGGACTTTCCCACCTAACGATCTGAGCAGCTGCTCTAGCCCTTAAACGCCATGCACCATATTTTGAGTTTTATGTCCTTTTCTTTTATTAATTGTCTTTCATTTCTGCATATGCCTCAATACCTGGACACTGGTGTCTTATAATCTTTAGGATAGCTAGTACAAAGTTGCTAAATATTATAACCTGTGAGATTTACCTTTGAACAGCATACAGCCTGTACTATTATTGCCTACCTTGGTAGGAACGTAAACCATATGTGACATACTGCAGTTTTAAAATGTGCAGCTCACGTACATGATCACAGGCTACCACAATACGGATGCTCTTACATTGCTAATCATTTTTGTTGCCTAGTGCCACTGCGGTGAGGCTTATCGCTGGCCCTGCACCCAGGGATGCACTAATGGTGAGCTAACTTGCATGGCTATTTACAGTATAATAGCTGTATCCTAGTAATAATACACTCGACATAACCGGTTCCCTAGCAATGAGCACTCACGAGTGCAAAACGCACATGGTATAAGAAAGAATACTAATTTTGTTTGTTATATATAGCTACTAGCATCCCCCTGTTTACCCCTAGAACATAAGCAGCCTACTATACTCTGTGAATATCTGCAACGCTACTTTGGGTGTATTTTGTTGTGTTCTGTTCGGTTGTTTTCTACGAAATTGAATTGCATACTGTTTCTCCTTTAACAGCCTACCTAGATAGGCATGGCTCTTGATTCTACTATGTTTTTGCTAAACGACAGGATAAAAAAGAAAAATGAAGCATCGCCATTCCGGAAATGTAATATTTTAAAGCTGACAATGTCTTAACCCCCAACTGTAACCCACTTATACGTTTCCCTCCTTTTCTTCTGTACCCTATATTATATGCTTCAATAAAAGAAAGATTGACAAAAAAAATGTTATAACTTAACAGAAGATCCAGACACTCTACTGCTCAGCAAGGCAAACTTATTGGAACAAAAAGTTTCACAGAAATGTTCGATCCTTCAAAGGGTTGAAACGTTGATAAAGACCCTTTGAGGCTTTAAAACGTTGCTGTGAAACATTGACCCAACAAATGTGCCTTGCTGTGCAGTGGAGAGTCTGGACCTTTTCTTCTATTCTGGATCTAGCCTTGCGGGGATATGTGCTAGCCCCTGGCCTGGTTGCACCCATTTATTGCTAATGGATTGAGTGAAGTTCATTTAGATTTCATCGGTATACCTTAACATAAGAAGACATTACCAGTAATCCATACATTTCTGTTGGGCAGGTCAATAAGAAGTAAATAAGAACGATATCATGTACAGTCCTTACATAGGTTAGTTGCTACAAAGCTCTGAATCAGCAATTCCACCCAATTTATATAATATGCAAAAATGCTCCTTACCGCAGTGACCTTGCAACGAATGCCCTGCCACAGGGTCTTCACATCATAGGCATTGACAACAGAGAGCGTGTTCCACACACGGATCATGCTATCTCCTACCCCAACAGCCAGAGACCCAGCTGCCACCGGGGAGAAAGCAAGTGTGTAAGCAAATCCACCTAATGATGTCAGCGACCAACAGCAAGAAAGGGAACCCAAATCCCAACATTTCACCTAAACACAGAAAAATTTAAAAACGTGACTGTTGGCTCACAAAGTATAAATTCCACATCAAAAGGCTTGTTTGGCAGGGAAGTAGTATAAAGCAGTTTTATTTTTTAAATTAGAATGCACAGTATTCAAATAATTATGATGCCTTGCAACAATTGTTTCATTTTAGACAACATGTATTTTAATCTTTTTAATAAAGCAATATTTTAGGATTTTGTATTCCCACAGGAATGTTTAGGAAACTCACAGTTTCTCTGCACTGTGATGATTTATGCACAGTTATAACATACACATTTTTATTATTAAAGGAACACTATAGCGTTTGGAATAGAAATCTGTATCTTTTTTTTTTTTTTTTTATTCTTTATTTTGTTGTGCAGGTGTTTACAAATCATTTCAAGTACGCCACAACAGCGTTAGCTTTGGTATTGCAATAAGAACAGTGGCATGCAAGACGATGCACATTTTTATATTATTAGTAAGCTTAAACTAGCAAACATGTTACAGGTTGAGAATAAACAGTATGCAATTAGAGTCGCTGAACGTTCTAGGTATCGTGCATGCAAGTTCACTACATTTCTTAATCGTTATTCACAAAATAGGGTAAAATACAAGCGTGTGTAATTATGTAGATGGGTCAAGCTGGGATGATTAGAGCGCACCCCAGACCCAGTTAGATCTACGGTGCGCATATGTGTGGAAACGAAGAGTCACCTGGCGACCTATGGAGTCTATGTGCCGAGCTGGCTGGGCTAACTATCACCAACTGTCGCCAGTTGGCATATGCCGTCTGTGTGATGGGCATATAAGTAGGTGTATGGCGTTCGCCGGTTCTAAGGTTAAGTGTGTGGTGAGAGCTTGGCATGCGCTTCACAAGTTTCAATTAACCGGAATGTTAAGACATGCTACAACAAACTAAAAGTAACGGCAGTGATTGGAGTGCATTTCCAGGAGATACTTCAACTTATTTACAATCTATGGGCAGACTAAAACAGATGAGGATTAACTGTGACATGAAAGTAAAATTGAAAAGTGCGTAAACTGTGCTTCATACCTAAAAGAATACAGGAAGGTAAACATGTTGTACAAGATGTGGGCTCTGTGCTAGCAGCGTTAGCTTGACTACTGGGTCATACATGGGTCCCCCAGCTTATGTCATTATACCTCCATGTCTGCTCAACAAAGATAAATGTACCTATTTAGGTATAACGTACTTTAAGTTTAGTAACTTATCTATTGTAACAAATTAGCATTTGTGGTCAGGTGAAATGATGTTCCCTAGGAGTGCCGGGTCGGGAGGGTGTTGTACCTTAACTCTCACGGGCCCCAGGCATTTGTCGGGTTCTGGTAGTGAGTGGGCGTGTCTTAGTTAAGTTGCGCCATGTCAGCCAGGGTTGTCATCTATGTGCGTGCCCTTATATTGAGTTGTCTGTGCCCATAGCCTTAATCTATGTGTGGTCGCTTGGCGCTTTATGTCCGTTGTGTGTGTGTGTGCGTCGCTACCTATATTCTGCATTGGGACATTTTATGTGACAATATAACAATATAGGGCCATGGCCAATATGCGGTAAGCTGAGCAATGATAGTCATCTATATACATTCCTGTTATTTGTGATTAGCAGTTCTGACCCCAAAGGGGTTATGTCCCGTGGGTATCCGTGTGGACTGTACAGCTGTCATCTCGTAGTGGGGAGCTGCCGGCAGTCTAGTGGCCTTGTTAATTACAGATCCAGGGATGGGTGAGTTGCAACAGTGAGCGCTGATCAATAGTGGTATTCGGGATTAGATGTGATATCTTTGCGTATCATGCGGTGTGGCCCCAGCCGTTGGGAGCGTGAAACACAGTTCAGGTAGGTTATGATAGGCTGTGTGATGACTGTCCCGACCGTAGCTTGGGTTTGGTATGCTGGAAGTTCAGTGTGCCTATGCCTGCCGTCGGGACCGGTGGGCCGTGCAGCCGCCTAACGCAGGTCAGTTCAGGTGGTGATGGTAGCGTATGGGTCCGGTGTGAGGCCTTGTGGGACAAATGGGACAGTCCTGGTTGGGTCCCATCTGTGTCGCGGGGAAACTTGGCTAGTCTGGCTTTGTGGTTTGAGGCAGTCCATTGTTAGGCCTAAAGACTGTAGGAGTGGAGCCGCGTCACTCAGTTCTCGTATCTTGTGTAAGTCAGTACCTTGTTGGACCGTTAGGGTGTGGGATGGCCGCCAGCGGTAGCTGAGGCCTCTTTGACGGATGAGAGTGGTCAGTGGCTGGAGGGATCTTCTCCAGGCCAAGGTGCCGTTGGAGAGGTCCGCGTAGAAGCTCAGAGCCCTGCCATCCAACTGCGGGGGCGTTTTGCCCCGTAGGGCGTCCAGTAGCGCCTTTTTGTCATTGCCGTTCCGGAAGGCAAGTATGGTGTCTCTGGTGGACCCAGCAGGCGCCTTAGGTGACTTGGGGACTCTGAATATGTTTTCTGGGTGAATGTTCTCTGCCTGTGCTAGCGGCAATATCGTTTTGAGCAAGCGGTTGATGACCTGTGGAAGGTCTGCCTCTGCTGTATTCTCTGGGAGCCCCCTGAGCTTCAGATTGTTACGCCGTCTGGCGTCTTCGTTCTCAGCCATGCGGTGTTCCTGAGAGCGTTGTTGTAGTTGGAGCTCCAGGACAGTGCTTTTAAGTTCTTTAATGTCCTCGGTATTTGTGTCGGTTCGGGTCTCCACTGTAGTTAGGCGGCTTGTTACCCCCTTTTGGTCCCCCCTCAGCGCTGTGATCTCCTTGTGGATATCATCGTGGTGATCCGCTAGCATCTGCCTGAGGATTGCCACTGTTACCGGTGCGGAGTCCTGAGTGGCGTTGGACGGTGGTGAGGGTCATCCAGCTGTGTGGGTTGGTATGTATTCCTCCCCTGAGAGGTCGTCGGAGAAGTCCGAACAACCTCCGTGGAGTGCCGCCATGTTGGCTTCGTTTGCGCCTCGGGCCTGCCGCCACATGTCTCCTATGGTGAGTCCTGGGTTGTTTTTCCCCGGGTTTTTTTTGGTGGTTTTGCGACCCATGTTGTTACAGTGCGGGCCGGGGGCAGTTGCCGTGGTTCTGTAGCCGGTTAGGTGGGTTTTTGTCCGTATTTGCTCGCTTGGGCCTCGGAGCTCCAGAAGAGTGCGACCGTTTGTTTCGGCTGTCAAGCTCCGCCAGAAATCTGTATCTTAACGCTATAGTGTCCCTATCTGAATTCAGGTGTCTGCGCTCCACTGTATTCAATAAAAACTAGAAAAAAATAAATTTTATTTAGCTTTTTACAGTGCCGAAGCTCACTCGGCACTCCTCACCTCCAGCGACGTCACGGAGAAGACATGGCATCCTCTGCTGATGTCCAATCCAATGCTCCTCACAGAGCGTGTCGTGTGTGCTGCTTTACCCATAGAAAAGCATTGAATCAACACTTTCCTGTGAGCTTCCGCATCACGTGACAGAATTTTACTCGATTAGTGCAGTGGAAGCACCTCTGGTGGCAGCACGTGTGTACAAACTTCTCCATAGGAAAACATTGAATTAATACTTTACTATGGGACTTCCATATAATGTGAGTTTTACTCGATCAGTGCAGTGGAACAGTCTTTAGTGGCTGCCATACTGACAGACTTAACCCTGCAACGTAAACATTGCAGTTTCTAAAATGACCACAGCACCTAGACTAATTCATTGAGATGAAGTGGTCTGGGTCACTATAGAGTTCCTTTAAATGAAGAAGAAAAGTTTTACCAAAACGATAGGACTAGCCAGCAGAAGTTGGCAGATTTGTTTATGATGCACAATGCATTAAATACATTCAGAAACATTAAATCCAAAATAATAAAAATAAGAAAGACACTCTCTTTATAGTTCCTTAATTTTGTGTAAATCATATTACATTGTTAGCCTTAAGTGCTGCCCTCCCCAGGAAGTAGCTTGGCTAATCAGGAGATATCTGAACACCTGGTCATGTTTAACCAAGCACTGCACAAGTTTAATTGTAGGGGATTATCAAAATCAAAGCTCTTTCTCTCTCTCCAGAGTCTCATGTCTTTTTTAAGAAACAAAAACAACACAAGCAACAGTTCCTTCTATGAGCAGCACCAATTTTATTTTTCCTTAAATGTGAACAGGCAATGTTTCAACCTTGACTTTTTCAAAGCTTCAGAAAGATCCATAAAAGGGTTGAAATGTTGCCTGTTCACTATTGGGGCACACTAAAATGGATGCTGTTCAATAAAAAGGGATATTACAGTATGCTGTTTTTTTCTGTGAGTCCTACAACACAATTTATCTCTCTTCAGTTATGTTCATAGACTTTTAGGACTTATTCAATTAGCTACTAAAATTATAAAAGGTGTTAGCGAAACTACCATTTCTAGAAATCTTTACTGTATTTGCTGATGTTTGGAAACATTGTAGTTTAGGAGAGAAGTACAAGAAGGAAGTTGTGATATGACATATACAGGTACAAAAATCAGCAAGAAGAAAGTGGTTTGTGCTTGATTGTTTTTTTTTTTAAGGAGGTGGGGCAGAGGAGGCAAAGGTAAGACACAGAACTATGTGGCTTTTTACCATATTTTTTTATTTCATGCACAAACTATAGGAAATAGGGAATGTAAAATATAAAGATAATTACAAAAATGCAAAAAAAATTAAAATGGTCATTGACAATGCCTCCCCCAAATAATATTAATGGCAGCACTTTGTCCAAATGGTTGTATATATAATGCTACCTAGGTCAGATCACAGCTTGTACTAGAACTTGGCACCATATCTTATTTTTATATATTACAAAACACGTGGCAAACATTATGTAATTAAGTTTGGGAATAAGATGGGGGACAATGATTTGTAAACTCTGACATGTATCTGTTTAATGTAAAATATTACATTTATTTAATAATGAGATTGAATCAAAATGTATACAACATACATTTGCTTCTTAATGCATTTGTTTTTTTTTTTACATGCTGTGTCTTAGAAATTAGTCCCTTGAAAAGTAAGATTGTATTTTCCTTACTCACTTCTCTGTCCATAGAAGTAGAGAGCAGTAGTTCTCGTCCCTCTTCAGTTACCAGGGAACACAAATTAAACACAATTCGAGAGTGGTTCTGTCCATCAGAAGAGCCCAATATTGTCCATTTCTGTTTCCCAGATTTGGTTAGATCCCAGAGAAGGAGTTCTCCTCTACAAAAACACAAATATTTAAATTAAACCCAGAAAAAAAAATAAAAAATATAAAGAACCCCTCCCTATAAAAAAATAATTACATTAATTACACATTACTTGTATACAGGGCACTTTACATGGATAGTAATAATACAAGAATAGTACATTTTCAATCACCTACAAGTACAATAAAAACAAAAGCATCAGGTGGAATCAGATAAAATAATACGCAACAGGGCAGGATTACTGGCAGCTGTGCAAAGACAGGAAGACATCAGAGAGTTGGGTACAAATTAAAATAGAAAATGATCAGGTGAAATGACTTGCAATGAATACACCTACTGAAAACTAGGCCAAATTGGCTTAGCAGAAGGATTTAACTCTGACAAAAATATTTGCCAGAAGCTGGGTTTCCTGGAAATTACAAAAAGACATGAAGGGTTGAGTTTATGTGATGTACAATATGTTGATGGTGAAGAACTAAGAAAATGGTGTAAGAGATGCATTGGCGAAGTTGGAACATGGCATAGCAGGAAAACTAATGAATAGAGATAATGAGTGAGTAGATTTATTTGTAGCGTGTGAGAAAACAGATTTTTGGCAGACAGGAATCCAGCGGAGATATTGTTGTAAGTGTGTAATAAAAAGTTGGCATGGTGAGGTGGAAAGAAACAGCAGTAATCCTCAGGATAATCAACCCCAGTCTTTCCCAACCTTTGGGTCAAATATTGGCCTTCAGTTATTATTGTTGGATACATTTTTTAAATTATTAACTTTTTTGATATTTTAATATTTTGAAAAAATAATTTTCAAAAAGTGTTTCGAAAAATATTAACAAATTTGAAAAATCTATCCAACAATACTAAATCAAAGGAATTGTTTAAAAACTCTACTATAATCCCAAACTGAGATATAAAGCTTCTTGTGCTACATTTTGTTAACATTACTAGAATGAACACAAAGTATTTTGATATGTAAAAATAAGAACACAGTTAAAATAATTCAGCAAACACTTCATGTTTTGTAGTGGAATACAAAGTATAGTTTAGCAATGCAGCTTTTTTCACTTTATGATACATTTAAGAGAATAAAAAATAGTATTTATTCACGATACCTTTAAGACAAATACAATAGTATTTCAAAAACCATAGAATGAATAGCTATTTCTACTAAGAGAAGCACATTATATTTCTTGTACAAAAAGTTACACATTTGGTTGCCTAATACTGACCCAAAACAGCTCGATAGTATTTCTGTGGGGCGTCCATGAGGCCAAAGTAGAGTTAGCCATAAACGGTCCTTGACACCTGGATCAATGCTACCTCCACGGCGCTTTAGGTAGGGCATCTTCAAGGTCATCACAACTAAAACCAGAAAAAAAGAAAGTAATGCCTCCTCACAATAAAAGATCTCAGTATTTCTAGTCCTAAAACTCAAAACTAAAAATAAAGAATGATTAGAGATCACACTTAGGCACATTAATACCCACTCATATAAAGGTAAATAATGAAAATTTACTGTAAGTTTTCTTTCTTGGGTTTAAGAATAGCAGCTTCATTACTACAAGTACGTCAACATTCTCCCTATTCTTAAATAATCTATGGCAACACCACAATAGGGATTAGAATGCTAACAACTAGACCGTGCGGGGGAAAAAGCTACAGATGTCAGAGTAAATTGCCAGACTGTTCCCAGTTGAATAGATGGAGAGACAACATCTAACCAACAAGTGACAAACTAGAGAATTGAATGGTCCCTAAATCCAGTGACTCAGACATGTATTTATAAAATATTTTACCAGGATGGATATATTGAGATTTCTCTCGTTTTCAAGTATGTCCTGGGTCCACAAAACATTGTTACAATAGGATACAATATTCCAAAAATACAATAAACATATATATATATACATACATACACACATATACATACATACACACACACATATATAAATTTAATACACAACAGGTAATAAATATATTCAACCATGACAGGTGTATTCTGTGCTGAGGTATATTGCCATAGATCTCGTAAGAGATTTTAGATTGAAGACTTGACTGTGCTAATTGCGGTGTTCTGTAGGAAAGGGAGAATCGAGCCACTTTATTTTTGTGTTGCGGTATGCTAAATATTGGGCTAGTACTGGATCTGAGATTATAGAAGGTGGGAACAGCCGGGGAGAGCATTCTACTCAGAAATGCTCTTATGCACAAGGCTGGAAAGATGAAGAGTGCGTCAGGATTCTAGCGACAGCCAGTTTAGCTCTTTTAACATGTCCCAGTGGTGGGTAATGTAATTACATTCTAATACAAAGCAGTAGAATAAATTATATAACATATTAAGGTGGGTTTGCGGTGCGAGTGCATGCACTACATCACCATAATCAATGACAAGCATTATCATTTGTTGCACTATCTGTTTCCTTACTGTAGGGCTTAGGCAGGATTTGTTTCTGTACAGGGCACCTAGTTTTGGGCAAAGTGTTGAAGAGATTTTTTTTTAATGTGAAGGCCAAAGGATAGTTTTGGGTTTTGCAACATACCTAGATATTTAAAAGAGCAGACTGCTGTCAGTGTGCTATTTGAATTTGTTCTGATACACAGTTGTTGATTTTGTAGTTCATGTAATTAAGGTACAGTTCCAAAGATTATTATAACTGTTTTGTCAGTGTTTAGGAAGAGTTTGTTATTCGCTATCCACTTTTCTACCTCTGTGAATTGGTTTTGGACAAACTGTAGTAGCTTGGGTTTACTAGCGTAGATTACTGTGTCGTCTGCATACATGTGTACAGTTGAGGATTTGCAGACGTTAGGCAGATCATTTATAAATAATGTGAATAGCAGGGGCCGAGTATGGAGCCTTGCGGAACACCACACGTGACTGGAAGAGGGAGGGAAGCGCTATCAGAAATGGCCACATATTGCAAATTTGTCTGAAACAATTTTTTTTTCTTCAAAACCAGGTTAGCGGACGATCATCAATGCCTGAGTTTTTAAGTTTTTGCAAGAGAATGCCATGGTCTACTGTGTCAAAGGCCTTGGCAAAATCAAGGAAAATAGCTCCAGTCAAGTCTCCTTGTTCCATGCCAATTTGTATGTCATTGCAAACTTTTAAGAGGGCAGTCGAAGTTGAGTGATTTGGACAAAAGTCAAATAATTGAATCATGTATAATATTCTGAGAGGATACCACCAAGAACCATTGGATCCCATGTTGCAAATAACAGAGGCAATTCTGAAATCGAAAGTATATGCATGCTGAGGCACCAAATACTGCTATCCTTTGAGGCTTTTTATTTCCAGGGTCCTAGCCACTAAGAAATGCCACATTGCTAATGTGCTTTACCAGGGCTTCATATGGGGGAATGTGATGGCTAAATAATAAATTGCCAAGGAAAGAAAAAAATAGAATTATTGAAATTTCTGCCTTGAGGACAGGAAAAAGAATTGGGCCTATTCATTCGTTTTTTGTTTTTACTGTCCTTACAGATAGGTGGTTGGCTAATCCAGTCAAGATGTCGCTATGAATAAACCAGGAAGTAATAGTGTTTGACAGATAACACTCTGTATACGGTCTAAAAATAATGACTTCCCATTACTGGGCAGTCTGCTCATGGTTTAGAGTTACTGCTAAATAACCCATCCCTCATTATAAACATGACATTGAGATAGGATCAGAATTATAGAATTCTATACTTATTCTTACTAGCATGTTATAATGCCCATTCAGGGTAATGGCATCTACCTCTTCTCCACTTATACAATTCATTAATGACAGGAAATGTTCGGTAGGGTAGCATACACTTGTGCCTTGTTTAATTATTTTATATAAAGCAGCAACCTTTACACAGACTACCATGTACTGTTCAGTACTTCATCTATACTTTTTAATAGTTTAACAAATACAGTGTACCTGAACATTTCAAGATGTAATAGAATCAGAGTCCCTGTCAGACACTTAAAGGGATACTGCAGGCACCAAAACAACCTTAGCTTAATTAAACTGCTTTGGTGTATAGATCATGCTACTGTAGTCTCACTGCTCAATTTTCACACAATGTTTATGCAGCTCTAGTCACACACCCTTGCATGTTACATACACAGCCTTCCTAAAGACTTCCTGTGAAGGGAGATCTAATGTTTAAACTTCCTTTATTGCACATTCTGTGGAATTTAGAATACCATATGTCCTGCTCTAGTGTTAGTATCCTGTTTGTGATTAAAGTACATTTTACAGAGCCACACATGCATGATCTATACATCCAAACTGCTTAATTAAACTAGAGTTGTGTTGATGCCCATAGAATCCACTTAACCTCATTTATAGTACTTATTGCATTTAAAATGTGCAAAATTTAGACTCAAAGTGGATTTTTAAGCACTGTTCCTTTCTATTGAACCTATCTTCTTTGAAGGACAATATGGATGACAGTTAAAAACTGTTTTAATAATGAACGAAGATTTCATTGTGTGCATACAGTAAAAGGCTACACTTTTACTTAGTTATAACATTCTAACATATTACACAGAAAGAATAACACAAATGCAACCCAGGATCTCACCTTTGCCTGAGGAAGCATTCCAGATACGGACAGTTTGATCTTTGCTGCCAGAGGCCAAATAATACACCGTGTTCACATTTTCTGGAAGGAGCTCTCCATTGGCTGTGCTCAACTCTTCTACAGATGAAGAAAAAATAACAACCATTGTGACTATAGAAATGTATGTTCAGCAGGACCACAGCATTGGGCAGAGTAAAAAACAAATAGTACTTTTAAATTCTTGTATAACAAGAAAGGCTTCTAAAGTCTTTAGGAAGCTTTAGTGGTGTCTATGACAGAGATCAGTGAAAAACCAAACTTGATGAACATTTGTCTTTTTTCCAACTAGACAAAGCAATCGACACTGAGCAAAACACGAGAATACTAAAGAAGACAAGTCAAATGACTACAATTCAGCTTGCTTCTTTCTAACATTTATAGCACGTACAAACATACACTGATCAGCCACAACAATAAAACCACTGACAGATGAAGTGAATAACATTGACAATATTGTTACAATGGCACGTGTCTAGGGGTGGGATATATAAGGCAGCAAGTGAACAGTCAGTTCTTGAATTTCATGAGTTGGAAGCAGAATAATGGGCAAGCAAAGATCTGGGGCCAAATAGTGATGCCTAGAAATCTCGGTCAGAGCATCTCCAAAACGGCCTGTCTTCTGGAATGTTCTGGTATGTAGTGGTTAGTACCTACCAAAAGTAATTCAGTGAAGAACTGGTTAACCAGTGTCTGGTTCATGGGCACCCAAGACTCATTGATGCAAATGGGAAGCGAAGGCTAGTTTGTCAATTACTCAGAAAAGCTAGTGTAGCTCAAACGGTTCAAAAACGTAATGCTTGCCATGATAGACAGGGTGCCCATGATGACCCCTTGTTCAGAACTGAACCATGGAGCAATGGAAAAAAGCTGCCTGGTCTGAAGAATCACCTTTTATTTTAGAGCAGAATTGATAGCCAGGTGTCTGTGCATCGTTTACCTGGGAAAGAGATGGCAGCAGGAGGCAACAAGGGAAAAGGTAGGCAGAGCCAGTGTTATGCTCTGTTCAATGTTATGCTGGACAACTTTGGGTCCTGGCATTCATATGGATGTTACTTTGACACTTACCACCTACCTAGAGATGGTTGCAGACCATGTACATGTTCATAACAATGGTGTTTCCAATTGGCAATGGCCTCTTACAGCAGGAAAAATGTTCAGGACTGGTTTGAGGAACATTACAAAAAGAGTTAAAGGTGTAGCCTAGACCTCCAAATTCCATAGGAACAACAAATCCAATCCATGATGGCCCCACCTCGCAACTTGCAGGACTTAAAGGATCTGTCTTTGTATCAGATACCACAGGTATTCTGCGTTCAGAGGTCTTGTGGAGTCCATGGCTCAACGCATCTGAGCTGTTTTGGCAGTACACAATATTAGGCAGGTGGTTTTAATGTTGTGGCTTATCAGTGTATGTGTGTCCATTGTGAGCTCAGATCAGAGAGGTGGAGGAGAAACACAGATGAGCGAGAATGAAGGAAATAAAAAAAGTGTTTTTTTCCTCTCTCTCTCTCTCAAAAAAAAAATTAATATTTTTGGGACAGTAAAATACTGTTATGCACTATCTACACATTGTTAGCAGATTAAACTGTGCATGCCTTGGTTTAAAAAAAAATTGAGCAGAAATAAAAATTGAAGTATCATAATTTGTATATTGTATATTGTATTGTATTACTGCATTTTAGGAGTGTATCTGATCTTTCAAACATGCAGTGTTTAAAGTACTTTTTAATTTAGTGGTTCTGGTGCAAAAAGTGTATCCCTGCAGTCTGACTATTTTAAAAACGTAAAAAAAGGCAGGGTTTACTTTTGTCAATAAGGACATCTCTAGTGGTCATCTTTGTAGGAGCTTTTTGTTTTGGTTCAATATTCATTGTTTGCAGGAGCAAAGTTCAGATTCTTCATGCTCTGCATAAAGATGCTGGACGTTCTCCACAGTAAACCATTTCTATGAGGAGATATTGATTGGTGCATCATAGCACTCCTATATTAAATAGCCCTTTAGTTTATACAGGAAGAGAAAATAGTGCTTGTATTCGCACTTTTGGATTTTATATCATATGATAAATTCCAACACTTTGCTTACACGATGAATAAATAGGATTACAGAATACAGTACTCATCAAATAAATATAATAAAAATACTAGTACAAATAATAAAGTGAACTTGGGTATGCAATTTTCATACCAGATGTTTCTTCTAGTTTCAGCTGTAGTTCCTCCTCCCGTGGTTGAGGGCACCATGCCAGGCAGTGTATCTCTTCATCATGTCCTCGCAGCCGGTGAACTACATCCCCTCTACGACTGACATCTATTAACACAATCATACCATCCTTGTACCTAGGATAAATTGACATTCGTTAAACAGATATTCAGTGACAATTACCTTAGAGAGAGGTATAATTGAAAAGTGCTGTGAAATATGTTGGTGCTACATATCTACATTCTGCTAATAATAATAATTCTAACAAATACAAACCAAACTAATCACACTCTCTCTCTCTCATGCATAATCTGTCACTCATACATCCTTTGGAAGAGCCGGTCTAACTAACACAATATTCTTCCTTGGGTGATTTTTTTTCGTTTTTCCTTGCGCTAGTCACATTTCATTGATATGTAGACATTAATATGTAGAATTAATTTTTCCTCCCTGCTGATCACTTATTTTAACACTGGGGACTGGCCATGGGAGATCAAATGTGTGAGTCACCATGGAAACTTGGCAAAATGTATTTGTCAAGCCCATGTAAATTTAAGGACAAACACACACAAACATTTATGGATCTTCTCCTGCAGCAAGACCTCATGCATAATTGCCTTTTTAGAACATCTGTAACATCAGAAAGCACCACAGGCATTCCAGACCATCACTGAGCTCCAAGTCAAACCAATGAGAGTGGCAATGTGAATGACTATGGATCCCACAGGTTTAGCAGAGAAGTACAAGCATGCTAAGTGGTTAACATACATTTGTAATTTCAGTGCAAAATGAGCTGGGTTGTATACTAATGATACATGAAAGTGTTTAATAATGCTTACCCAACTGCAACTATGTCCTCCTGATGTGGCGAGCAGGAGAGACAGAAAATGGTTCTTGGTTCTGGAAAGAATTGTTGGCCCTCATTCCGATTACTCCAAAAGCAAACAACTATGCCCTTGTCATCCCCAGTCACTAGCAAGCCTTTAACTAGAGGTGACCAGTGCAGGGCAGTAATTGTGTTCTAATGTAAAAAGAATACATAAAGAAATTAAAGTTAAAGTGCACTTGCAATGGAAATATAACAATAGCAATTTATGAATAATAAATGTTAACGACACATTGTGCTTAAAAAAAAAAAAAAAAAAAAAATAGCTAATGTATTGATATTATTTTAGCATAAAAAGAGCAAATGTTGTGTGCATCAATTAACTTTCACTATGGAGAGTGTGATTTCCAACATAGCATCTCAAGCAAATGCACACCAAGGACTGAAGCATGCAATACTTTAACCATGTGAGTGCCCCGCCTTGTAAACAGCAAGCACCACTGAGTCTGAAGCACATTTTAAGTTATACATTAAATTTGCTAGAACAGTGTAATATATATTTAGTTTGAACACAAATTCTTCATCCACACATTTTGAGAAAGACAGGCCTTCATTAACACAGGGGAATATGTTGAAGAAAAACTGGTATATATTAAATAAAATAAATGAATCCAACTAGCTGACGTTAACGGATTTAGAAACAAATCTGCCCATTATGAAGGAATGGAAGCCAATCTTAGATGCTAATGTCACAAAAAGGGACAAAGAGGTATTATAACATGTCATGAAATTCTGGTTTAATTCATCCTTTTTTCAAAGGAAAGAGAGTACAAATAATCATTCTCCTTTATTTACATAATTCTCAGAGATTCGTATAGAATTTTTATATACTATGACTGAACAAAACGAAGTATGCTTATGATAAATGAAAGGTTCCCTCTTCTACTAGAACATGCGGAAGCTGGAAAAAACAAAGGCTATTCAGTGTGTATAGCTGGTAAATGCTTCCACTCTGAGGCCAACTCCCAGAAAACAGACCTCGTAATAAAGACCAATAAATGAAATTTGTATATTGGAATCTTCTGGCACACTCTAGTGTATTTAGATATTTATATACATATTTTATTTACACGTGGAAGTTCATACACTGAATCATGAGGGTTAGAAAAAGAGATAATTGAAACATTGGGAAAATGAGAAAGATAAAGAGTGGCTTGCAACATTGGGGCTTTGACACTTATGTCTAAGACACTGAAAGGATAGTTTTAAGACCACTGAAAATGTATATACTGATATGAAAGGTTTGATAAACAAAAAACCAAAGAGGGGTTTAATACATGTGTTACATAGCAGAGTGCAGGGCTAAATGGAGGAAAAGGTATACTTGGGTAATGAACCCTAATGGGGGACGTCAGAAAAAAAACCTCCACAAGAGAATCAAGAGACAGAGAGACCACAAAATTACATTAAATCAAACTGTGAGAAGGAGGAAGGTCAGAAAACACACCACAGTGAATAAGAAAAAATAAACCAAGGGGAAGAGAGACATGAGGTTAACAGGTACTTTCTTATGTTTTAATTTGAATCTAGTTTCAGAGGGGCACTCTGCTGTTAGCACAGCTCATGATTTCTTCCTCATACCATTTAAAAGTTATCACAAGTGTCCCCCTACATCTCATTATATCCATCACTTTTTCTCCCCCTACAGACACATATTACATACCCTGTGAAGCTTGTGCTCTGTTACTATACTCTTGGTCTGGGTGTCCCAAACTTTCACGGTGCCATCATCAGAGCTGCTGCCACAGAGGTGGGTCAGACCAGAATAGTGACAAAAGCCAAAGCCAGATACCCTGTCCGTATGCCCTACCAGCTCCCCTGGGATAGGAAAAGAGAAAACACGCATCAAATATAGCACAGCAGACATTCGAAAAAGGATATATATTTTTTCTTATTTGATAAAACCATTGCTTTTTTTTTTTTTTTAAAGAAATATTTACAAAATATGACACAGGTCATATACCGGTAGCTTTTAATTTTGCCTACTCTAACCCAGTCTAATGCTGAGCTATCTCGTGCTGCACATGCTGTACTTTTACCTTGTTCTATTCAACAGGTATCCAACACTTATCACATCCCCAATCTAATAAGGGTTTATGGGGTTTTGCAATGTGTTTACATATTTTACCAACCTCTCAGAATCCGACCCTAGCAATCCCTCCTATATATCATGAAGGGGTTTGCAACTTCAAGATCTCTCATCAATGTCAAAATTAGAAATACTCAAAAATTCCCTGTCCCAGGGTACTTTACCTAAGGTAAGCTCTCTCTTCTCTTTCATCTTGCAAAAATATACATTGAAAGACATATATATATATATATATATCTAACTTCAGATTTGTCATCACTTTAAATATACATTAATATGAAAAATAAATATACATCGAAATACATGAATATACATCTAGCTTCAGATTTATCATCAGTTTATAATCTAACTTACTCCCCCCAAGCACAAATAATGGAGGCAGATATACACAGATGGAACTTACCCCATATTACTTGGCTATGCTAAGTCAATGTTCTTAAAAGAACATACTCCCAAGAATCGAAGAACAAATAGTTTTGTTTGCATTTAAGTGGCCATGCATGTATGTTTTTTAATAAATCAATAAATATCATGGAATATCCTCAAAACACTTTATTGGATACCAAATGAGTGCAGTGAAAACTCTTTACTTTATCTCTAAAAAGTCTTTTGGTGGGTGGATACATTATAAGTTGATGATAAACTATTCGTAAAAATGATTTCTCAGTGTTGGTGGACAGCATCAGGGATGGTATGTTTTCTAGTGCAGCATAACGGATAATATCAGCTGCTCTAGTAGTTTGTCCTTGGCCTCTTGATATGGGATTAATTCCACTTGATCATGGTACATAATCTAATGAGGTTATGATCTGCTAAAATATTTGCTAACAGTTTATTAGCAGTAACTTGAACCTAGCTCCCAGATACTCCAGGCTCCCTAACTACTATATATACACGTGTGTGTGTGTGTATGTATATATATATACACACACACACACACACACACACACTTGCAGTTCCTGTGTTTTGATACCCAAAACAAAACAAAGAAGCACTCAGCTGAACCTGCTGTTCCTATAACTAAGCCACCCTGAGAAATGCCTCCACATTAATTCTTATTTCTATAATTTGGCAGCGGGCTTCGGGACAATCCTGTCTGGGAGGATCACCCAAACATTCCATAAAAAGATGTAGTACATGGATTTTAGAATGTCCATTTAATAACATCCATATCCTTCAAATGTGGCCTTTTTTTAAATTTATAAAATACATAGTTGACATTTTTCTAACAAAGTCATGTAAAACTCTAGGCCTCTTATTATAGAAAACCACTTGTCTTCTATCTTATCATAGCTAATAATTTTGGGTGGTGATGACACTTACCATACAGCCCAGGCTCCTCTGGGCTGATGCGCATCAGACAAATAGAATTGCGTGCACCAAATCCAAAAAGTCCTCCAGCGGCATCACTACAGCGACTGCAATACCAGTTGGGTGATGCGCTCAGTGCCCGATCTGGATCACCCATTTTTCCGTTTCCTTAAAAGTATAAAATAAAACCTTGTATTAACAGTTAGCATTTAAGGGGAAGCTCGTATTTTGCCAAGCAATTGACTTGTGGACTTCAAGATAGCCAAAAGTATGTTTCCATCGCGAGTTTTTTCACAAAGGTATGTTAGAAGGCACTGGACATGGATTAATGGGCAACTAGATATGAGTATTTAAGGATTAAGTGTGAGATAGACATGCATATATAGGGATTAAAGTGGTGACAAAGGTATGTCACAATTAAGGGGGAAGTAGACATGGGGTATGTTACAAACAGGAAGGAGCTAGACATGATTAGGTCAGGATTATGGGCAAATTATACATGGGTATAGCATGATTAAAGGAGAGCTAGACATGGATATGTGATTATTAATAGGGAGCTAGATATCAGTATGTCATGATTAAGGTGAAGATAGACATGAGCATGTCAGGATTAATATTAACTATAAAAGAGAATGCCAGGATGAAGTGGGAAGTAGAAATTGGTAAACCAAGCTTTGGGGAACAAGGCCTGGATATGTCAAGATTAAGATGATGCTATCCACGGGTAGGACAGAATTATAATTAACTGGGTGTTGGAATGTCAGGATCAGGGAAATTAAAATAGGAATATACATGCAAGTGCATGCGGGGAGGCGGGGGTTATTAAGGGAATAGACAAGGACATGTCTGCATTAACATGTCATTAAATGGCCAGTACGAGGAGTGGAATTCGCAAAACCTAATCATTAAAGGGACACCGATAACTTACAACACCACCTATATGAGGTAAGTACTCCGTAATATGACTATTTTACAATAAAGAATATTCCCATAAACTTAATGCATGGCTCTTCTGTGTTATGGGGCAGTCGTGCCTACGGAAGCCAGTTATTGTATTAGACTAACCTAGCTCCCCTGTGTTACCTGTACAACACCAGCCTAATGTCCCACACGCTGCACTCTGACTGTCGTAAATCCGCCGGCTCCCACGTGAGTGACGACAGCACCAGAGCCGTAAAGCGGCACACAGCAAAGATGGCGGCGTCCATGGCTGCAAGTGAGTATGGAGGAGGGCGATAGTGTCATGTCAGCAGGGGTCTGGCATAGCCTTCATTGGGAAGGTAGAAACATAATTAGCAAGAGTCAAACACTCTCCTGGCCGGCTGAGGATGATAGGGGTTAGGGTACAGAGTGACAGACTGGAGACAGTGTCACTGCCTATGGCAGGTTCTTATTAACTGAACGTGGTAATAATAATAATCATTATAATATTATAACAGGTTCTCATTCATCATCATATCTCACCACTTCATACACTGAATGTTTGTGTTGTAAAATAATAAATACGAGTATCTGTCATTTTCCTTCTGCCTCTCTTGTCTAATATGATTAATATCCTAGCTCTAATGTTATTGTTGCAAATATCAACGTGGTGTTCGTATTTGAGACGATCAGTTTGTTTTCTTACCTATATTATTTGAAGGATGAGCAGATATAACCATTCAAATGAGTACATTTGTTATTCATTTTATTTTCGATTAATGGAAAATGCATTATAAGGAATTCTAAGAAGCAGTTATTGAAAATTGCTAATATGTTCTGTAGATAGCAAAGCATCCAGTCTGCCTTTTTGTTTTCCAGATAAAGCCAAAATATAACTCTATACCTGTTTTTAAACTTAATTTCCTTTTATTAGCTAAGCTTTCTGAGATTCATGGGCGTTATAGTAGAACAGCTGGCGATTATAGGTCTTGCAGAGTCTCCCCTAACTTTAAACCGATATAGAGTTACATTTTGGACATATCTTAAAAACAAAAAGTCAGACTGGATGCATTGCTTTGCTTCTTACATAAACTCTTTGCAATTTTCAATAACTGCTTCTTATACTTCCTTACCATCCATTTTCCATGAATAGAAAATAAAATGCGTTTATGTGTTAATTTGAATGGTTATAACTGCTTAGATTAAATGGGGGGGGGATCACTGCTTGCTGCTTTTGCAATGCCTCCCCTTCTAACCTCACATAGACTTGCTGTGAAATCACAGAATTCTCTATGAAATGTCTTTTGCAAGGTAGGTGCTCTGGGCACTTGCCTGCCTTCCGAGTTTAACTTCACTGAGCCAAACTAACAGGACTTGTCTGACAGCCAGGAAGATGTAACAAGGTTTATTTATAAAAGTGACAATTTAAATTAAAAAAAGACAGACTTTATAGATTGGAGTGTCACTTTAAAAAAGGGGGAACTTTCCTTTGTAAAATACTCTTTTGGGCACAATGGAGAAGAATGCCCCCTCTGTACAGTACAGCCTGCAAATAAAAGCATATTACTTACCTGGATTCCAGCGCCTGACGAACCTCCCAGCTCTGCGTCCCTTCCATCATCACAGGACCTTTCGCGGGTCAGTTACAGGCTTTTCATAGAGAAGCCTGTGATTGTTTCTTTTTTGCCGACAATGGGAGGGTTTAAAAAATACTGAGGATAACGGGGGAGAGTGTGAAGGGGACGCAATCTTCCCCTTACAAGCGATCTGCTCATCCGACGAGGGGAGCTAATGCGCCACAATCACTTCAGTGCTTTCCTTTTGGGGATTTTACGGACGCTGGATGTCCTCATGCAGAGTCTGAGGATGTCCAGCATCAGTTAGGTGACCAACCGTCTGTTAGCAACCAGGAAGTGCCTCTAGAGGATTTCTGATTGACAGCCACTAGAGGCAGTCTTAGTCCTGCAATGTAATTATTGCAGTTTCTCAAAAACTGCAATGATTTACATTGCATTACTAAGTGGGACTGGGGCACTGCGCTCCCAGGCCACTTCAATGAGATGAATTGGTCTGGATGACTATAGTGTACCTTAAAGGGGTTAAATGCTTTGCTCAGCACAACATGTGTTCCCATGTTCAGCAAAAACTCAAACTGCTCTTTGTTAAATGTTAAATGCTATTCATTAAATGAACGGAATGTGACAACAAAGTTTTTTTCTGTTACAGCTATGTGGAGCACATTACTCCGGATCCAAAGGGGGTAAGTAGAGCTTATCTAAATTAAAATGGATGCTCTAAGCATCAAAACAACTTTAGTTTAATGAAGCAAATTTAGGTATAGATCATGCTCCTGCAGTCTCCTTGCTCAATTCAGTGCCATTTAGAAGTTAAATCACCTTTGTTTCTGTTTATGCACTCATAAACCACACCTCTCCTGGCCTTGACTCATACTACTTCCATGAAAAATATAGTTTCATTTTAATCAGATCTTACTGCACAGTGTGTTTACTTTAGAAGTTTGTATCTCCTGCACTGTTAATTGAACTTTAATCACAAACAGGAGGCTCCTACTGACATTAACAAGCTATTAATAGAGCATGAGATTTGACATTCTAAATTAAAGGCACCCAGACCACTTCAGCTCATTGAAGTGGTGGGTGCACTGTCCAAGCACCCTTAACCCTGCAAAGTTTATTACTGCAGATTTTTATAAACTGCAATAATTAGCTTTGGCTTCCTCCACTGATGGCCAATTGCCGCTTTCTTATAGGAAAGCATTGAATCCAAAGCATTCCTATGAGTTGCAGCATCACCTGACTAAGATTTACTCAGACAGTGCAGCAGAAGGACCTCTAGTGGCTGTCAGTAACGGACAATACAATTCGATTATTTTACCCGGAAGGGTTAAATACAGAACCACAACACTCAGGCCGCGTCACTGAGATGAAGTGGTCAGGGTTACTTTAGTGGTCCTTCAGGGCATCCTCTCTAATGTAGGGTACTTTGTAGTTCAGATTTTCAGACTACACAGTGCTATCAGTAGTATGAGATATATATACACACACACACATTTGATATGGTCTCTTTCTGCAGTAATGAGGCAGGTTTATGGTGCAGAAATTTGCGAAAAATCTATAGTAATTTGAGCATGAAAAACATTATATGAATCAAACCAAAACCTGTTGCATCAAATTTTGTTTTTTTCAATTAAACCATGTACTTTTGTCATTCCAGTTCTATTCATGCATGTTATGTCCACTGTGTTGCCCCCACATCTCCCCTCACTTTGTTATAGGCTTCAGGGATTGTGACAGCTTTATAGACTCCATACTACATTAAGCATTGTGTAAATAGCTATTAGGGAATATATATATTTTTAATAGGAGTCATCTGAAGACTGAGCTCCTTAACTTTTTGTGTTATTCAGTTTAGACTTGGTTCTAGCTACAAGAATTCCCATCACTTTGACTCAGTATCGGGATTACCCTGGCTCAGACAGTACAATCCAATCACTGCAGCACCACTGCCCTGAAAAAAAATTCTATCTACTGTCTCTTACACAGTTTTTAACCAGAGTACACCTCTCTTTGAAGCACATACTCATCTGATGTAAAAAAAAAAGACTGTCTAGTATCTAACTCTGTTGAAAATATTAAAGTACAGTGTCATCCAAGGGATAAATGATATTCTTTTCATTTAAAACATTGAATCTATATATTATGCATGCTAATCTGTTAGTTTATTATAGATTATGCTTTTTCTTTTTTTTATATTTTATCCGCTGTTAAAATATAAATATGATCGATCATTATGCTCAAGTGCAACCTTTCCTCCTTACTGTAAGACAGTGATGTGACAAATGTTAAAACAATGTGGCGCTATATTAACATTGATATTGAAACGAGCATGGTGGTCTGCAGGTTAACGATCTCTGGAAGTGGCCTTCCCCAGAGCTGTATCCACACAAGCGCCATGATGGAGCGAAGCCGAAATTGGGAAATGAAGAATAAAGTAGTTTATCCCCCTCAACTTCCTGAAGAGCCAGAGAGGCCAGCGGTAAGAAGTGTCCTTGTGTAATCAAGCAAAAAGAGAGTATTATTGCTGTTATTTAGTCTACCACCCACTTGTCCTAGATAGTCATGAACTCCAGCACTTTTAGATATCAATTGCGTTGAATTTTATAGTAAATGGCAAGGAATACTCCAAGTACCATAACTAGTACAGTGTGTTGCAGCATAATAACAAATGTAGAGAATTTATAATTCATGTTCTATTCAGTAAACCAAGAATAAGGCAGGGCTTGACAAATTTTCTTGAAACATAGGAGCCAGGTTTTTCAACTCCAAATATACAATTCTTAAAAGGACACTATAGTCACCAAAACCACTACAGATTAATGTAGTTGTTCTGAAGTCTATATCCTGTCCCTGAATGCTTTTCAATGTAAACACGAACTTTTCAGACAAAAGACTGTGTTTACATTGCTGCCTGGTAACACCTCCAGGGACAGTCACTCTAGAGGTGCTTCCATGGTCATTGCTGCACTCTGTGCAGCACCTACGTTAATGCACTCCCCAGGGATGCACTGATTCAACGCATCTCTATGAGGAGAAGTTGAATGGCGCAGAGTTGCATTTTGCCACACAAGCTCAATAGTCTCCCAATGCTCTCCTATGGGAAAGCAATGGATTGGCGGAGATCGTCAATATTGATGATCTCAGCCATGGAGGTGAGGCTTCTGTGGCGTCCCAACTTTGGAGTGGGAAAAAAGGTGAGTAAAAACACCTTTCCCATGTGATTGAATGCACACTGATATACACACTGATATGCACACATGCAGATGCACTGATACACACCCTCACTGACTGAGACACACAATCACTGATTGACACACACACAGACAGACACACACACTCACACACAGACACAAACATACTCACAGACACACACACACACTCAGACAGAGCTCAGCTCCCTCTCGTGCACTATTTAGTGATGCAGGGCAGGAGTGACGTCATAACCCGGTTCCCGGCATCACTGGAGGGTGCGTGAAGGAGCAGAGTAGGAAATTTACAGCGCACTCAGTCAGCCGCCCACCTCCCTCCTTCAATCAGTCGTCCACATGCCTGTCTGCCTCAGCACTCCGTGAGCTGACTGCCTGCATCTGCTCTCAGGCAGCCGCTCACCTTGGGGACTGAACAGGCTCACAAATCCCAGGTGCCAGGACAAATTTCCTGGTCCCATGGCGACCTTACACCTGAGATTTGTCGAGCCCTGACTAAGGTTTAGCATAGACCTTTTTTCACTATACTTTGAAATGGTGAAATGTATATCCCAATCTGCCATTTCAGGAAACACAATCTGTGTCTTTATCTTCTCCTTATTAATAAGGAAAATATTTCTTTCTCTTTTTCTATCATATCCATAGGAGATCTACCATTGTCGAAAGCAGATAAAATACAGCAAGGATAAGATGTGGTATTTGGCCAAACTGGTAAGTAGGAGACCCATTTGTCTAATTGTTTTAAAAATCTATATTAAAATTTATATTAAAGGACAAATATAGTCACCAAAACAACTTTTGTTGCATAGATCATGTGCCTGCAGTCTCACTGCTTAATTCTCTGCAATTTAGGAGTTAAATCAATTATTTTATGCAGCCATAGGCACACCTCCCTGCATGTGACACACAGAGCCTTCCTTAACACTTCCTGTATAGAGTCATCTAATGTTTATACTACCTGTAGTGCAAATTCTGTTTAATTTAGAGTTCCTTATCTCCTGGTCTGTTAATAGCTTGCTAGACCATGAGAAGAATCTGTGTATAGTAACAGTTCAAGTTTACAGAGCAGGCATTAAAACTTTTAAAATAGGTAACATCTAATTGAAAATGAAATTTTTATTTCATGTATGCTGTGTCAGTCCTGGCCAGGGGAGTTGTGGCTAGTGCTGCATCAACAGAAACAAAAGTGATTTAGCTCCTAAATGACAGTGAGCTGAGCAGTGAGACTTCAGAGGCATGATCTATACACTAAAACTGCTTCATTAAGCCAAAGTTGTTTTGGTGACTGTAGTGTCCCCTTAAGACAGGTTGCCATTGTAATTGTGAGACAAGTCTCCAGTTCTAATCTAAAATCGTTTATATTATCTTTATTACCATATGCATCATAGTAGAGGTGTAATTCAGAATTTTATACAGTATGCTATGGATGCAGTTGCAAAATAGATGCTTAAGAGTGTGACTTTCCTCAATGCCAGGAAGAAATAATCTGTTATTGCGAGTGAGTACTCTATATATTTCTATGTGTTGCATTCCACAGCAGTGTTCATTTTGGCAGCAAATTTCAATTTAGTTTTAGTCATAGACTTTTGACTAAAAAGCTATTTTAGTTAGTCGTATTTTAGTCATCTGAATTGTTTTTAGTTTTAGTAGGGATGCACCGAAATTACGGCTACCGAAACTTTCGGCTGAAATGGTAAAAAAAAAAAAAAATATATATATATATATATATATATATATATATATTAGTATATATTTTTTTTTTGGGTAGTGCATAGTTTAACAGACATGCTTGCATTAACAATTCAGATGACTATATATCACAATGAAAGATAGTAATGATAACATGAAAAGTCAAGAATACTGCACTTGGGACAAGGGGAGTAAAGAACAGTATGGGACATGGGAGGGGGAAAGAACACTATGGGGCAGGGGAAAAAGAACATTAAAAAAGTGGAAGCGGAGAGGAACACTAGAGGGGGGAGAGAGGAACATTAAGGGAAGAGAAGGGAGAAGGGAAGTTTTTCATATTCGATTAATTCAATTCATTAAAAAGTCTAAAAATATGAAAAACTTTTTTTAAAATCATTTGTGGAAAAAAGTAATTTTCGGTTTCGGTTTTCGGCCAAGCGCATCCAGAATTTTCGGCCCAGAAATTTCATTTCGGTGCATCCCTAAGTTTTAGTCTAATTTTAGTCGATTAAATGTCCAGTAGAAATTAGTCGACACGACTAAATTCTAATGGTTTTAGTTTAAGCCTCTATCTGTCTCTTTTGCCCCTTTCCCAACCCCTCTATGGCTCCCTAACACGCAAGTGTTAATTTTGGCAGCAAATTTCAGTTTAGTTTTAGTCATAGTTTTTTGACTTAAAAGCGATTTTTAGTCATCTGAATTGTTTTAGTTTTAGTCGACTAAATTCCAGAAATGTAAGTCTAATATATACAGACTAAAGTTGTTAGTCGGCAAAATTAACACTGTTCCACAGCAGTTGAAAATGCAAGAAAAATCATGTAATATAACAGTGAAGCATGTTTAATATTATAATGCCATCATAGGGATTTAGGGGGCATTCATAAACCATTCAAACTTTGTTCTCTTGGTTTATTATAATCAGAAAAGAATCCCTCGAAGGCGTAATTTTTTCATATTATACAGCTCTCTTTCTTTCAACTCTTCTATACTTCTTTCTGAGCTCACAGATTCTACGCCACGTAGAGAAATGCAGACCTAAAATGAAGAAAAATGTTAGCTGGTTGTAGCAGAAGTCAATTCGGACAACTACAATCTGATGGTGTCCTAAATAAAAAAAAAAAATACAGAGCAAAAGCAGCTTATTAAAACATTTGCATGAAAAATCAATCTTTTCATTGAAATCATTGCGGACTAGAAACACCACTAGTGGCAGTCAATAAGATGGCGACTAGAGGTGCTTCCTGGATCAGTGCTGCAAAATGTGAAGCACTGACGTTAAGCGTCTCCACGCTATGCACGGAAACTCTGAAAGCTCCTTATAGATATGCATTGATTTAATGCATCTCTAGGAGGAGATTCTAATCGATGCAGCACAGCATTTTGGCGCTGCATGCGCAACAGCCTCCAAATGCTTTTTAATTTTGATGATCTCGTCAAAGCAGGCAGAGTGTGCGCAAGGCCCAGATCCACATGGTGTAGGAAAAAAGTAAGTTTTATTCCTCTTAACAAGGGCAAGGGGCTTCCAAAAATGTTTAACAGCTATAGTTTAACCCCTTAAGGACCAAACTTCTGGAATAAAAGGGAATAATGACATGTCACACATGTCATGTGTCCTTAAGGGGTTAATGAATACATGATTGTATTCCTGACACTATAGTGTACCTTTAAAATAAAAGTATCCTGCAAACCCCCATGAGACGGCTGCGATCCCACCCTCCCCACCCCACCTGACCTACTACTACTTCTCGTTTTAACCCTCCTCTCCCTCCCTCCCCAAACCTGGTGACCGATCATGCATGCAACAAACGACCCATTTTAGGGAGCAGTGGCCACAAAGAGATGAGCCCTGAAAACAGCGTCACTAAACGCTCAACTAATGAACGCACAAGGCATATAGCAGAAACATAGAGACGACATCACACATTACTGCTAGTACACTATAACAAGCCATGAGAGCTACGTAACACCCTCTATACACTGCTCCCCACCCTTAGCACACAACGACCACTATGACCGGATCACTAACGACATAGAAGAGGTAGAAAAAGGCACGTACTACATAGGCACTGAACACCCACCTGCTCCACGGAAACACATGATCACCTTTTGAAACCTGTGTCACTCGAAGCGTACCATGCACTACTTATGCATAATTTTCTCTTACCTCATGTTATGTTTTTATATGTTATTTTATGGAAGTATAAAATTGTGACATAGTCGAGAATGTACTTGCTGTATAAGATAAGCAAAATATTATTATGCCAAAGTTTGGCTTCTGCGTAAGCCTTATATACATAAGATACAAGTGCTACGTGCTGTGTCACTACCTAAATAAAGAATATCCTGCTGATTTTAGGCACATATGAAGACGGGGAGACTGAAGACTGATTCTAAACTAATCACTCAAATTAAATAAAGTAAATCATTCATCTGACAATGCAACTAAATTGAAAGAGAAGCAAGTTCAACTTACAGACCAGACGATAAAAGTTAACATCTGTTTGAAAATAAAATAATTTTTTGCAGGCTGTCAGTCACAGCAATTTGAAGTGTGGTTACAGCTGTATAACCAGAAACAAGGGATTTAACTCCTAAATGACAGAGAATTAGGTAGGGGCATGATCTATACACTAAAACTGCTTCATTAAACTAAAGTTATTTTGATGTCTATAGTATCCCTTTAATATCCACTGATTAGCAACAACATTAAAACCACTGATGGGTGAAGTGAATATTGATTATACAATGTATTAAGAAGTTCCTTTCTCTTTAGATCCGGGGGATGTCTATAGACCAAGCTATCGCTCAGCTCGAGTTTAATGATAAGAAAGGTGCCAAAATCATGAAAGAGGTGAGTGACAAAAGAAGGCCACTCTGTTTAAAGGCACTCTGCCATGGGCTTATTGATCTTTGTTAAGCCTCCAGACTCTCCCCAGAAGTCCAGTAAATCATTTTTATTTCAACCACTGGTTCCTTTTTTTCTATTTCCTATTTACATCTCTGGATCTTCTTACTTCTAGCTTCTGTCTTAAAATATCTGGCAGTTATGTGCTGCCACTGCCTTCCTCTTCCCTGCTTTGGGTATGCATTTAAATTCCAGTGCATGCTCAGAACAACTTGAAAAGCAAAGTTAGGGACAAAAAGAGAAATAAGCAGAGCACACAAAGACACAAGAAAAATGCAAAAAGAGACAACGCAGGCCCAGGATAACAGGTGTAGTGTAGTTAAAAAGGACTTGGCAATAAAAGTAGAGATTGACTAAGCTCTGACTTTTGTCTTGTTTTGTCATATTCACTGGTATACATAAGTAAAAGTAGTCCCTTATTTTCCTTCATATATTTTGTTAAAATAAGAGCTCAGGAAAAAAATAGATTCAGAGACAGGATGCAAAGGAGAAACATATTGGGTAAAATGTAATTTTGGTGGCATGGTCTAATAAAAATGTATTGTGCGTTTGTTTTTTATGATAGTCTTTATGTTTAGTATTTTTTTTCTTTATTTAACAGGAGCAGTTTCTAATATATTCATGAATGCCATACAGGTCCCAACTTCCCCTGTCATGCTCTCCAAGTTTCCCATGAGAATTCCTATTTTGTGGCCATGACTAGCTCCATTTATAAAAACATAAATGGAGTGATGCAGCAGGCTGTGTTGGGCATTTTCATGAATACAACTACTGCAGAGTGGTAAGCTGTATATCCTGCTGTTCAGGAGTTTGCAGGATACACTCTGCTCTCTCATTCTTCTAAGTGACTGTCTTGCATTTCTGACACTAGACACTTCACTGTGGGCTCAAATTATAGTAGTAGAATCTAGTTCATTCTGCCAGCACAATCATGACACACGCAGGATTGCTATTTAGACCTCTGCCCATTGTTGTGGTGTTCTGTCATCGTCACAGGTAACCTGGTAGCAATGTCCTGGTTAAGATTTATCTACTAACGGCATGTATTCTGGTGTCCTGATTTAGCTTTGTTAAACAGCATGAGTCATTTCAGTTCTTGTTTTACTTCAGTTTGTTTCAGACTATTCTCACCTGTCTCAAGCTCTATGGTTTTCACCCCTCTGAATTATCCAGCCCCAAGAATTGTAAGGATTTCTGTAGGGCACAATGCTTCTCTGTGAGAAGCACTGGATTGGCCTGAGATCATCAGTCACAAAGAACACTCTAGCATTATACATTTATATATGTTAGTGTTCCATATATAAATGTCACATTGTAAACAAATGCCACATACTATAAGACAGTGCTTTTTATGTTCTATCCATCCACCTGTAGAAAAAAAATCAGGTGCAGGAAACATGGGTAGAAATAATCAAAGGCTCATACCAAATGACCTCCCAGTACATGTCAATCTGCAGTAATATGTGTGACAAGAGACTCACTTTCTGGAAGCTACAACAGAATGGCCCTTTCCAAGATATAAGCAATATTTAATGGTGCTTTCCAACATATAAGTAATATTCAATGGTCCTTTCCAACATATAAGTAATATTCATGCAGCATGCAAGAATCCAAACGAATCACAGCCATATGAAATGAAATCATAATCTTCCAATCTTTATCTCTCAATGTGTGGCTCTTAAGATCTTCAATAATGCAGCAGTCAACACCATATGCTCCAGTAGTAATTAAATGGCAATACCATTAAAGGACCACTATAGGCACCCAGACCACTTCAGCTTAATTAAGTTGTCTGGGTGCCAGGTCCATCTAGGGTTAACCCTGCCTGCTGTAAACATAGCAGTTTCAGAGAAACTTCTATGTTTACATTAGGGTTAATCCAGCCTCTAGTGGCTGTCTCATTGACAGCCGCTAGAGGCGCTTTCCTGAGCTTCTCACAGTGAGAAGACGCCAGCGTCCATAGGAAAGCATTGAAAAGACGCCAGCATTGAGATGACGCCAGCGTCCATAGGAAAGAGGTTCCTATGGACTGACTGAATGCGCACGCGGCTCTTGCCGCTCATGCGCATTCAGCCGATGATGGCCAAAGGAGGAGGAGAGTCCCCAGCGCCGGGGACTAGAGCCCGGCGCTGGAGAAAGGTAAGTGTTTAACCTTTCAGCCCGGCGGGAGTGGGACCCTGTGGGTGGGGGCACCCTCAGGGCACTATAGTGGTCCTTTAAGTCTACACATTTCGTATTACAGCATACTTTATCACGAAACATGGTGGATGTGACATCTCATCCTAAGACTGTGAGACTTGGCTAATGTGACGAACGCTTCTTCCCACGAACGTTTGCCACGAACTCCTGAATGAATGGAAGCTGGCCTCCTGCCCACCGACTATGGCCCAGGTCTGAGACACTGTTTGGTAGTTACTCTGCCCAGTTGCCACTAGCAGCTTTCCCTGGGTGCCCCTGGTTCGGCACTTTCCCTTCATTCGAATGGAACCGAACGCTAGCTCCCTGGCGACTGTTCGCATGAACCAAACCCACAAATGGTCCTCTGCAGTACTTAGCTGCGACTGCTATGGAACTAATATCAGCATTAGGACTTCGTGGGTCCCCGGTCACCTCAGCGGTACTTAGCCACGAATGTTATGGAACTATATAGGCATGCGGTGACCGTGGGGTTCCCGTACAACTTGGTCTGGGTTTTTGAACCACTTTGCCATCTGCCAGGAGAGCACTTTTTTGAGGGAAGGTGCCTGAGACTTAGGGGAAAAAATACTACCTGAGAGCCAGGCGGAGCACTCCATATTGCGGCTGCAGGAGCTCCCGAAAGTTGACCGGTAAAAGCACCAAACACCCTGGAACTATTTTAGGCATAGGAGCCAGTCAGAACTTTACCACAGTGGCGTTTCCCCTATTCTGCATGGATCGAAGTGCTATTTGGACAACTTGGGCTGTTTGGGGATGTATAATATGTGGGGTTATTGTATGTTTAAATCTATAGTTTTATAATAAAATATATTATTATTTCTCTCCTGTATATTTTTAGGAACATTGCTCTGTTACAGAAGCAAAGTATATTTAAAGTATTATTTTTAATTTTAAGGACATGTATTTTTTTCTTTTTGTGTCATGGGTTATGTTCCTGCCACCTCAAGCTGGCAAGTTTCCATTGACCTTTAACAAGGCACTTCCTCGGCGCTATCAAAGATAATATGGAACCTATCAATGAGAAAAACTAATTCTACTAGCTTGCAGTAAACACACCTTATTTTAAAAGAATAAATATTATGTAAAAGGGTTTTAATAAAGTCTGTTTAGGGGATAATGCATAGCGCAGAAAAGGAAATTCTCGCATATTAAGTGTTGCTTGCTACCACTAAACACATGAGTTTTAAAAACTCAAAATCCAGCCTTTTCTCTCTGGCTCCAAAGTACCTGGAATCATATGCAGTACTTTACAGGGAGATCAGTATTAGAAGTATTTGTCTGCCTGTAAGGGATCATTTAAATGAGACCTTCACACTTATCCATGCTTCCACACTTTACAGAAGAGGTAAAACCGTGATCTCGTTCCAGCACAATATTGTGTACATAAGCACACTCACAGGAAGTGATTTGGAAGTTCTCCCTGAGCTTAACAGGGACTACTTTCATTCTATCGTCGAACTGGCTTTTATCATTAATCCTGTACACACATGTGGTAGTGATACATCATATCGTTTAAAAATCATTGCTTTGTGTTATGCCTAACAAGTGTTATTATGTTACAATATATAATTGGGCATTAGTTCATGTCTGTTGTTGCTTTAACAACTTTCTGTTTTGTGTTGTTTAGGTCCTGTTAGAAGCTCAGGATTTAGCTGTGAGGAATCATAATGTTGAATATAAATCCAACCTGTATGTAGGTAAGTTTTCTGATGGATTTTCTTGTGTATAATACCAAAAAGAGCAATGTCTGTGGGTCAAAAGGTTGGAAACCATAGCACAGCGAGTTGTGATTTTTACAACGTTTAGTATGTGTAAACATTTTGACTAGGTTATTCACAAGTGAGAATTTTAGGTATTTTAAAGTAAATTACAAATTGAAGGCCAAATAGCTTAAAGGAACACTATAGCGTTAGGAATACAAATATGTATTCCTAACGCTATAGAGCCCTAGTCACCATTTAGATGACTAGGGCCCCGTTCCACGGCACATAAATGGTTAATTAACCATTTATTTGCTTACCTTAATCCTGTGCCGGGCTCCCTCGACACTAGTGACCCCTCCTCTATCAACATCAGCTTCTGAGTGGAGCCGAATGCGCATGCTCGGCCAGAGGCGAGCGCATTCAAACCCGCCCATAGGAAAGCATTACTCAGTGCTTTCCTATGGGGATCTTTTTTGACACTGGACTCCGTGAGGACTTCCAGCATCAAATAAGTGCGATCTACTCCGTGTAAATCGCAGAAGCGCCTCTAGTGGCTGTCAGGGAGACAGCCACTAGAGACTGGATTAACCCTGCAGTGTAAACATAGCAGTTTCTCTGTGTGTGTCTGTGAGTGTGTGTGTGTTGGTCAGTGTTGCATTGGCTGCGACTGGACAGTGGAATACCTGGAGGTGCATGGAGGCATGCAACGCCACGTGACATCGACGTGCTGCCCCTTCACAGGGTTTCAAGAAGTAGTGGGAGGATCAGATTTGGCGTGGTAGAGGGGGGTGCTGTGGTTTAGTAGAGGGGGGGGACTGGGATTTAGTAGAGGGGATACTGTTTTTTTTGTTTGTTTTTTTTTTTGTTTTTTTTTATACTGTACTTTTTAAAATAAACCTACGTTTCTATGAAAATTTAAGGTATTTTTTTTTTTGCGGCCCACAGAAACTTAAACCTTGTTTATGTGGCCAGTGACAGAAGTAAACTTGTGCATTAGTTTTTGGCTGAATTGAAGTTTGTCCACATGTCGGCCAATCAGTGGGTCGTCCAAGTTCCATAACTCTGAAGTGCCATAAGAATGTATATCCAATCAAACATTTCACACAATAGTTGAGCATGTTCATTTAATTCATAGTTCTGCCCATAGCACTGAAAACAAGTTAATTTATGGATAGTGGACAGTCACTAAATATTGTTTGATATTCGGAGATCAAGTGAGAAATGACAAAAAGAGCCAATCAAAAGATCGATATTAATATATATTATAAATATAGATTTATTTATTTGTCCAGTACTGATTTACTTTTTTCTCTCTTCATCTGTGAACGAAATGGTGGGAAAATGCACCTATCAGTGAACTGCAAAATATGTACATAATATTTGTTATGTATATATTGTTCAATACAATCGCCCTTTTGATACATCCAAATTGTTTACCTGAATATTTTGAACCAACTAAACACCACATGAACAAATATAGGATTTCCAGAACAGAAAAATAATAAAACATTTAGCCGAAACCAAATGTTTTTGCTGTGCCTAACAAGGAGTACTTGTAATGTTTAGTAATTTCCATTGAACTACACAACTGTAATGCAATCACACAATATTTAACATAGAAACCTTATTTTCCAGAGATTATGCATAAACTAATACCATATCGTAAAAATGTGTTTGTCTGGGCAGAGACAATAATAGATAGAAGGGAGTAATGTATTTTAACCACAAACTTAAATAAAAAAAAAAAGAGAATTGAAAATTCGATAAGAAAGCCATCAATATATTCTAACCATCTAAACATTTCAGGAGCTTTGATTTTTATAAATTATTAAAGAATGATATATTGTTTCTGCAAATTGACATAAAATTTATACTAGGGTACAGACTGTTCTGGAGATGTAACAGGAATGATAAAATATTAGATGTACCGTGAAAAGTTCACCTCAGTCCTGGCTAACTGATCAGACATTGTTACATAGAGCAGTGTACAGGAACATTATAGCGTTGGTAATGCAAACCTGTATTCCTAATGCTATACTGCCTCTGTCCCTAGTTGGATACAGATCCCCACTCCTTTTTCAAATAAAATGTATAAAATAAAATTTTACTTACCTTTTTCCAGCACTGAGACACTCTCTGCCTCCCGAAACATCATCATCACCTTTTCCAGTGATGGTCTAATCATTTAAAACACACTTCGTCAGGATAGCATGTCTGTTAACAGCGTTCCATCCCCGCATCCTTATTCCTTTTCTGTAACTGTCATATAAATGAATAAAAAACACTAAGCCCTCTGTGAATACTATTCTAGCAATCTACTTTTCAACCTTCTTTTACCCTTTGTGTCACAATACCCCACTCCCTCTAGCATGTAAGCTAATTGAGCACTGCCTTCAGCCCCTCTGTTCCTGTGCATCCAATTCTCTGGCTGCAAATACGTGTTTGTAAATCCATTCATTGTACAGCGCTGCAGAATTGGTTGGTGCATTATAAATAATAATCCAATTCTCCTCACAGAGGAGCATTGGGGACTTGTTGCGTGTGCACAGCAAGCTCTGCCCATGCATCCAACTTCCCAATAGGAAAGCATTGTATTCAAACCTACATATGCTGAAAAAGTTCAAAAAAGAAAAAAACGAAATTCCTTCTCATCCCCAGCATGGCAGTCAAATTTCTCATTGGATCAAGAAGCTGTTACCCAAATTATTAAATATTATATCCCTAAATATTATCCTTTTGCAGTAATTCCAGTTGCTGTTTAAAAAGCTGTACAGACTTTGATGAAACTAGCTCTTCAGGCAGAGAATATTTATTGTTCTTACTTTAAAGAACCCTTTCCTTTGTCTTAGACTAAATCTTTCATCCAACTGGGTGAACTTGTGTCTTATGTATAGTCCTATTCATGCTTTGTATTGGCTCCGAGTATATTTCTAGGATGTTGTTATTATTATGGCCCTCTGAGGTGCCATTTTTCAAAATGAAACAGATTTACATTTGTTAGCCTTTCTTCGTAACTAAAATCTCCCATTCCCCTTATTAATTTTGTTGCCGCCTTACTGCATTGTAGTCCATGCTTTCCATTTAGCTACTGCAGGAAGTCAGCCACTAGATGTGGATTTAACCCAGCAGTTTGTAAAAATTGCAGTTTGAAAAACCAAACAAAAAAATAACTGTAATATTACGCTGCAGGGTAAAATTACAGGGATGCTTCACACAGACCACTTCATTAAGATTTAATTTATTTTCATTTTAATTATGACTCACAAATATACAATACCATATACAGTGCAGGTTTTTTGTGTGTCTTTTCATATGATGCCAGGTGAGTGTTTTGCAATGAACATGACATCTACCCTGTTATTTCACAATTTCTCAAAAAGAAATAGTATAAACCATTAAAAGAAAAATAAATGTGTATGTTTTATGGAATATGTACAGCTCTCTTATCATTTTCTGTATTAGACCAGTACATTTGTTGTTTGCATGATCGGCACACCTGGTCACAAGTAGTTTTCACTCACAAGATACATAAATTATAAATATGAAGCTTATATGAGCTTGCAGTTAGGGTCACTACTCATGATTACGTCTGTATCCCTCTGTGCAGATTGAATGTACCATATTTACTGTATGTATGGTACACTTTAACTCTGGTAGGTAGGAGCCCTGCCTTGATTGTATTTCATCTTGTGTGTTTTTGTTTTTTGCTTTTCTGTGACTTTTTCTTAATAGATATTTATTTCTTTTGTATCTTTAGCACAATCCTTCTCCAACAAAGGGAAGTACCTCAAGAGAATTCGTTACCACGGACGTGGCATGTGTGGGATTATGGACAAAGTCTACTGCCATTACTATATCAAGTTAGTGGAAGGTCCACCACCACCAAAAGAACCACCAATAACTGGCTTTGACCAAGCAAAGGAATATGTTCAGCAGCTTCGAAATCGCACCATAATCCACAGCTTGTGACCCGAGAACCTTAAGCTAGACAATATGCATATAAATTGTTATTTTCAACTAAAGACTGGGTATTTTAGGATATAAGGATCTTAACACCACACCTTTAAACCTGAATCATTCTTAATAATATAAATAAATCAATGTAAACATTTATATATAAAATAAAAATAAACATTTTTTTTTTATTGATTTGATCATTATTTTGAATTAAAAATATGAATAGTAATCTTGTTTTCACTTTTTTTTTTTTCTTCTTCTTTTTACCATATACTATGATAATGTTTAAGGTAAACTGCCACGATGTCTCACTATCACATGTTCTTTTGTGTGAGCGCAAATTATAAACATGCAAGGTCATATGAACCTCTAAATTCATAGCATGCAAAGGACCAGTCACCTAAAATATCAGTATTTCATATATAAAAATTTCACTAAATATAAATGATTTGCTTACCATCTACTTTTCATTTAATGAAATAGTTATGGTACATACAATTTTGAATTTTTTTTTTTAAAGTAAAGTAGATTTTTTGTAAATTGTACCAGCAGAATTGCTACCGAGTGTATAAATATGGTACAATGTTTGTTAAAAGAAATTGTTAATTCGTCCACCTATCAATCAATTCTTTAACGTAACCAGCGCAGACGTCTATGCGGAAGAGCTGACTGACAGGGAAAGCAGGAGAACCCTTCTTCAGGTGGTTCTGCTCTCCAGCATAGCAACCACTCTATGATAAAAAGATGTCTCCTATGCCTATGGGAACATTCAGTTGAAATAAACCTGTTAAGGCGGGTTCACTTCAAACTAATAATCGGGTGTTTAATGCGCTAGCTGTGATACCTGCTTAAACTTTCAAGTTTAATTTCATGTAGCATCAAATAAGCCTTTCATTATAAATTACATTTAGCAGCATTAAGTTGTTAATCGTTACATTTACTAGATGGCATTTCACTTGAATTGATGGGCAGGCACTGAGTTTGTTGAGTCTTCCTTAGAGAAAAAAAAAAACTCTTAAAACAGATTGGTGTCCTTACCACTTAACATCCACAATTGTATTCTATACAGTTATTTGTGATTTGATTTATCTGCAGTAGGCTGAATGATTGTACATTAGGCATGCACAAGACCAGCTCCCCCTGAATTCAGAGGCAATTATGGGCATTATTAATGTTTGATAAAAAGTTTGTTGTTATCAGTTACCAGATCTGGACAAGCATCCATTCCAGTTTGTATTTCTATTTATTGATACATGAATATGTGACATGAAGCAGATTAGGAACCGATGCATAGAAAAGGCCATGGTGCAAGAAATCGTTTTGGGTCCTCTTAAGTGCAAGGGTGGCCAAAAGGTCAACCAGGGTATTTTTGATTTTAATCAAGTTTAAGTCAGTAAGACTTGATTTAATTAATGATTTTTAGATGTATAGACTCATGCTTACTTGATGTTATATTCATATTTTACATTTAGAATAATAACTTTTCAGATTAGTTTAACATTTATAAGAACTGATTGTTATATACCATTAGAAATGAATAGATAATGATTGAATTATTGCAAGGTGTACCATCTCCAGTTTTGTAAGCGAATTATCTATGTTTGAAGAACAACTTAATTAAAATAATAACACATAGCATATGCCAATTTTGCACAGAATTGACATTAGCCATCCTGGAACTTTGTTCTGGGCTGGCCAATGACACTGTTGGAGGTGGAGGTAGACCTCTGGCATGGTAAGCAGTTTACCTCTGTGTGTGCAGTGTTTCAAAGTGAAATGCTGCACGTACAGACTTCACGGACCATGTCCACTCTAAGTCTTTGAAGTGTTCATGGTGCTTGGAGAAACCTTTAACTGGAGTAGTTAACCTCTACCCGACTCTAGACAGAAATTTTCGGTCATGGCAGTCCTACCCTCAAGGACGCATGACAGAACATTTCTTTTTTTTTTTAAAGGTGAAAAATGCATATTACCACTACACATGATGTAAATTAGCACCACAATTATTCCATGTCAACGTTCAAATTATGCCTTTTGAAGTGTCTTCTGTAAGAAATGGTATACCTTTTTTGGGGTAATTTGAATTAGCAACCTGTTCAAATTCTCCAAAATGGGGCATGGACCTAGTATCAAAATTCAAAGTTTGAAAAAACTGAAATAGCTATGTCTCAAATGTGCCCCTTCAACGTCCAAATATACCTCACAAAGGTACATACAGGGGTATGGCTGTACTCTGACAGCATAACTGAGCAACATATGAAATATGCTGCCATAGCACACATAAGGTTTGCAAAATATACTGTAAAAACTCACTGTTTGTGTCAAAAAAGCAGAACAAATGCTTATTTCCATTACACTTCAAAATATGCCTTCTGAAATACCCTGGGGTATCTTCTTTAAGAAATGGTATGCTTTTATGGGGTAGTTTGAATAAGTAACTTGCTTGCTTGACATTTTATAAGGTGTGATGAAATCCCCTTCGCCACTTGGTCTTGGAGAGGCCTGCTTCCAAGCCTCTTGCCCTGCGACTATGGCCCCTGGGAGATTGTGACCTTTAAAAACAGTAATTGGGCTTATGGACTTTTATTGGACTGGTGCCGGCCCTTTAAGCACTTTATTGGGGCGTAGTGAGAATTGGAACAATGCCCCTTTAAAACTGTGTCCCCAGAGTCCCCAGACTGTGAAAATACCTTGTTCGTGTCTTTTGACTATATGGTTCGGTAATTGGGGCTTACTGAACAAAGTACCGAACAGGTGGACCACACACAAGTGGAATGTGCAGCCAATCTACCTCCCAGGCTGGTGGTTAGCCACAGGTTAATTGTCGAACGCTGGGTGGCCGCCGTTCGTACAGTCGAACAAGTGGCGACGGCCATCTTGTTTAGTCGAACGCGGTCAGCGGTGTTTTGCCGGCACCCATTCGTGCATTCGAATGGGACTTAGTCTATTTTTCTATGTGAAAAAAATAGTACTTCCACCTATCTTTTGAACCACTGGACCAAAGTGTGTGATATTTGGATATGCTTGTTCCCTAGTTATGCTGTTTCTAAAAATTTAAGTTTAATAATATTGGATGTATAATTTTAAAGTTATAAGAATTGTGTAAAAACTGTATATTTTTTGCCTGTGATAATTACGTTAGCCCATTGTGTTCAGTAATTATATCACAGGCAGAGGGGAGGATTTTCCTGTAAGGTATGGGAGTGTCTGACTGTACTGTAATGTTTTGATTGGCTATTGTAACTGCATGTCCTGTATCCCACAAGGTCCACGTGGGTGGTAACTTTGTGGGGAAACACCTGTATAACAGAAGCAATAAAGCCTCAGTGCATTCTGTTCTTGTTTGACCCTCAACACGTAGTCTTGTCTCGTGATTGGAGGGGAACTGCTATAATCACACTGGAGATTGCTATAGCTGGTATACTCCCCTGAGCTTTAATCACTTAGCTCTTTTAAGCGGAGAGGTCTTTCCCACACGGTCCTGGAGGACAGAGGCTGATCCAGGGTGGAAGGAAGACGGCGAGACTCCAGTTAAGCTACGGCGGTTGTGGAGTCTGCGGTGGTTGTAGTGTCCAGTGCAGTGCTTGTGGTCCTCAGCGCAAGCTAGGAAGCGTCCATTAACGGAAGTACTCGGTCGGAGTACAGGTGATTCCGTTACATAAGGCTACTTAAAATAATCTACCTCAGCAAACAAATATGAAGATTCAGTTCCACCATATAGCCATATTGTGTTAAGCCCACCACTACTTCACAGTACCCTAAAATGGTGGATCCTAAACTAATTCCAACGTGGGAGACAAATTAAATAGTGCTAGTGCTAAATAAGCTGAAGTGTATTATCATAAATCTGTTGTAAGAGCATTGTGAATATATATCATGCAAAATTAATGTGATATACTTAATTTAAAAAAATGCAGTGTCAAAAATAAACAATGAAAGTGATAGTGCCCTGATGCATACATTCACAATGCATATAATTTATCTTCTCTAAACATTATAATAAAAGTGACATTACTATCTAAAAACCTCCTCAAACTTATACCTTTGTGTGGTCACCTCCAAAAGGGGCTTCTGAAGCTAGGGAGATAGGCAGGGTGCTCAACCCAAAACTAATCTAGTCTGGATGCCATAATGACATCGTTTTGTAAGCATTGTTTGTGTTTAAATGTGAACATGTTTTTGTATTGAGTATGCGTGTGGGAATGTAGGTATGTGTTTGTATGTAGTGTTGGCATTTGAGTGCAGTTGTGTATTTGCGTGTAGTGTTGGCATTTGAGTGCAGCTGTGTGTTTTTGTGTATTGTAAACATTTGAATGCAGAGATGTAATCTTATGTAGTGCTTGAATGAAGGAGTGTGTTTGTAATGTTGGCAGCTGAATACAGGGGTGCCGAAATGCTGGGATGTATGCATGTGTGCGCATACATTGACAAGGACATACACATGAAAACACACATACAACTCATTATTTACATATTATTAACCACTCTCCTGTTTTTCTACCTTTTGGAATTTCTGGGATTCGCTGCAGCAGGTGCTGGCTGAGGCTGATGGGAGTCTGGGGCTGCGTTCTAACTAGTACGAGAGTACCTACTACTGGTAGTTCTGCCTCTGCCATGAAGGTTCATAAACCTGTTTACCCTAGCTAAGTCCCTCTGTCCTAATTAATATCTCCATGGATTCACCTTCCATTATGCATTATTTGGGCGATTTGGGATTAAGACAAATGGTGGTATTGTCTAATTTTCCATCTGAATCTTGGTTTAGGGAATCCAAATGCAAAAGTCTAGTACAAGGTTTGATTTTCTGCAGAGAGCTTCATATTTACTGTAAAATTAGGAACAAGACAGCAGAGGGAGCTGTGTTTCAAGCAAAGAAAAAATCTCAGATGTGATCGTTTGTTCATCTTTTTTTTTATATTTTTATTGTAGGGACTAGAAGTGGACAGCACCGGTTCCTGGATCTCTGCAGTCACACCCAGTTAATGTGAGTTGTTTCACACCACAAAACTCCCAGTTGATTTCTTACTATTTGACTTCTCTTCTTTTACTTATAAAGGTTTGTCATTGCCACTCCCTACATTCTGGTCTACTCTCCTACTTGGAATATTGTCTGTTGTTGATGGTATTTTTTTACAGGACTGGTGCTATTAGGGTTGCAAACTGAGATTTGATTGTTTTGGATTATTTTTTGAGTAATAGCTTTTTTCTCAAGATGAGTCCATGAAGCTCTGCTTTTTGGAGCACCCAAGTTAAAGATGTTCCATGAAAGTGTAAGATAGTCCAGCATTGTTTCATTGAGTTAAAGGACCACTATAGTGCCAGGAAAACATACTCGTTTTCCTGGCACTATAGTGCCCTGAGGGTGCCCCCACCCTCAGGGTCCCCTTCCCGCCGGGCTCTGGAGAGAGGAAGGGGTTAAAATCTTACCTTTCTCCAGCGCCGGGCGGGGAGCTTTCCTCCTCCTCTCCTTCTTCCTAGCGATGTCATCGGCTGAATGCGGATGCGCGGCAGGAGCCGAGCTCGCATTCAGCCAGTCTCATAGGAAAGCATTTACAATGCTATCTTATGGACACTGGCGTCTTCTCACTGTGATTTTCACAGTGAGAAGCATGCAAGCGCCTCTAGCAGCTGTCAATGAGACAGCCACTAAAGGCTCTAGAGGCTGGATTAACCGTCATTGTAAACATAGCAGTTTCTCTGAAACTGCTATGTTTATAAAAAAAAAGGGTTAACCCTAGCTGGACCAGGCACCCAGACCACTTCATTAAGCTGAAGTGGTCTGGGTGCCTATAGTGGTCCTTTAACCTCTGTGAAACTGCAGAAAGCTCCTCTAGGAAGTCAGTATCTAGAACTATAAGTCAGACACTCGACCTCGCGAGCACTGGTGATTTTATACGAATGCTTTCTTCTTTTCCCGACAAGAGAGGAGAGCGCTATTCAGTAGGATTGTTCGCACGGACTAGGCAAACAATCGCTACCTATGAGCCATGGGAACCGTTCGGTATTTCTTTTGTTTTGGGACTCTCAAAAGTGACCGACTGCTACCACTTTTCTCATGGAACTATTTTGGGAAGACTCCACGTGTGACGTTTACGCAAAGTACACCTAATTATCTCCCAGACATAGAGATTCCTGGGTGTGTTGTGGGAGTGTTTTACTATGTTACTGCTAGAGACCCCATGATGGGTGTCTGTGTATATAAGCTGGCCACTGGGCCATAAACAGTTCACTTGTACCCTTCATCAAGTCTAGTAGCTCAGAGTTATAATCACTACTTCACTTTGGGACTTGGGAGACTTCAACGGATTTACTCAGTCGGAGTATAGGGGATCCGTTACGGAGCTCAGGGAGCCTTGTTGTGGGAAAGAGTTACTGGAAGTACAAGAGCAGTTTTATTTATTTTTATTACAAACTGGGTGGTGCGGTGTCGACCTATATTTTACTAAGGGCACTACACGAAAGCATTAGAATACAGGTTTGTATTTGTGATGCTTTTTATGATCCTTGAACAGTTCTCACATGAATGTCATCAGGGCTCTGAATAAATATCTTCATACACACAACTTTACATATTATTGATTATTGCACTTTCTGCAGTAAAACATTTGGCATCAACCAGTCAATATATATATATATATATATATATATATATATTTACGCCTGATTCAGTTTTATTAGTGCAGTACCAATGCATTGTAGCTATGGTAAGCAGTAGGGTGATCATATACTACACATTGGCACTGATTTATAGCAAAATGATCTGCCTGCTTTTTACATAGTAAAGCATAGCTAGTGAAGATAATGAAGATATTTAGTGATGGAATTTACCCTATGTTTTATTTTATATTATTTAGGATGAGTCTTTTGCGTGGTGGACAGAGGAAGTAATAGTGCCCTGCAAGGCTTTGACAAACATGTTTATTAATTTAGTAAACATATCTTTTAATCAAGCTTTTAAAGACATCACTGATGTAGTGCTGCAGGTTGGGTTACCATGCTAGGGATTTTGGTATTACTATGAAACCCCTCTTATTGTGTGTCCATAAAAGACATCACAGTCTGATCAGCAGTACTTTTAAATTCAGCCTTATACTGTACCAGTTCTAGTTTTTTTTATATAACCAGTTAAAAACCTGTACAGATTACCCTCACTTACCCTTCACATCACCTTCACTTGTTAGAAGAGCGCCTTAAAAATTGCAGACATTTAATACCTTATCCATTGCTTGCTGTAACTGGTGGGATATCAATGTGTATACAGCATCTCTGATGGGGCCTATGATAGACAGAAACATATGACTGGGCTTGCTATGTCAGACAGAACTTGTTTGACATTTCACAGCCACCTTTACGTTAAGGGTTTGTCTGATACTACATTGATGTCTTCCATGAGTAACAATGTAACTGTGGCATGTATGAGATACACCCGAATGATCATTGTCCTGTAGACAGACTATGAAACCTTGTCCGTCCTCGGTTGAGCTTGTCTGTCACTTTGGTTGCCTTTGCTAAATTAGGTTAATTTTGACACTCACATCTCCAGCTCTTATTAAATCTCTCCCATGTACTTTATTAGAAGGGCTGTAGAAGATTTGCTTGGGGAGGAGGGGGATGTGCTGGGCTGTCACTAGAGAGAGAGAGAATGTTGTTTTATGAGTATTGCTGGTGGAGCATTGAACACCAGTACAGTTAGTACATTATGCTATATGCGGGTTTTCAAAGCTCAAGGTTAGCTGACGGAACAATGAGTTGTCAGACTATAAATCAGCGGCAGTAAGAGCACTGAGCGAATGAGATCAGTATGTGCTCAGTTCATGGAATAGAACAGATGCGGTTCCCCATCCTCAGCTATACACAGGGTTTCTTTTGTGTGTGATTTATTCTAAACTTTCTCATTTGCCTTACATTAGTTTGATTTTTATTCCTTAAAACTAAGGGATATATTCACTTAACAGTGAAATTTGGCAAAGTGACCACAGAGTGACAAAATAAGGTCACAATAGTAGATTTGGGGAAAAAATACAAGTTGTTTTTTTTTTTTTTTTTTTTAACACTTTTGACTACTTTGGCCTACATTTTGCAAATAGCTCAGATAAACCTCAATAGGATGTCCTTACACTCCGGATAGTCCCCGCTTGGGTCTCTAAAATATGCTTTTGCTCACTTGTACAGTTACAGAGAGAATCTGTCCCTTTTGCATATCCTGCCCATAAAGTCAGTCCAGAACTGAAATCCTAGCAAGTTTTAAAAATGTTGTGCATTTATCTCCCACTCCTGTTTCCCTCTGGGAAAAAAAATGGCAAACTCAAGTTTGAACTTTTCCAAAATGAAAACTATTTATAAGGCAGGGTTGCATGGTTGTTGTATGAAGTACCTTTTTTATTAGATGGTATATGGTCCCAATTAGATTAACAAATATCTCTAAGACTACCCCCCCCCCCTCCCCCAACTGTTGGAGATGCTTCCATGAGGAAGGTTCAATGGCTCATATTTGGTGGAGATGTCTAAGAATTCAAACACTCTGACAAGTAGCCTTTGAATTGATTAAGAAAGTAGGTGATTATATCAAAAAGCTGAAATAGCACTACTACACCTAATTGAGAAAGAATATACTGGAAAGGCAGATATTCTAATAATACATTGCCTTATGGCAGTTAAGATTCTAATTGCTAGAAATTGGAAAAATATTAATGTACGGACCAAAGACCATCTTAAAGTACAGATTTTAAACCAATTAGAGATGGAGAGGGGTTTGATTTTCACTAATACATATTCGAAACATAGACATATAGAAACTTATTCAAACCTTATCGATAAAATCAAAGATTTCGGAGAAATCTTCCTTGAGCAAAAGTATAATAATTTACTCAGTTACCATGCCCATAGCGAGAAATAATGGGGAAATTGTTAGTTAAATTGGACTCAGTCACCGTGTATGTTTGTGTACTCTGTTTATGAATCTGTACTATGATGTCTTGTCTTGTCTTGTGTATGAAGGCTATTCCTCAAAATGATGTAACAGTTTTTACTAAGCTAATTAGTGATGTTTACCTTTGAATGATTTGTTTGTATATGGCTCTATTTTATGAACCTTGTATGTAAAATCTTTCATAAAACTTTAATAAAAAGTAAATCATTTTTTTTTTAAAGTACCTTTTTATTAAATCACCAACACGCAGTGATATAAAGTAATAGTAAGGCTACCTATAAGGACAGACTGCATGGCTATGTATAAGGGATCTTACAGGGAACTGTCAATTCTCTGCAAATTGCACCATTGAATAAAACAGACAAGCACCTCTACCTTGTGTTAACCTTTTTTATTTGATGCTCTGCTTGCTTTTAAATATTCATTGAAAATTTAGCAAAATGACATTTTAGTCCAGGCACAGCTAGTACACACATTGGAAATAGGGAGGAGAAATAGAAGCAGTCCGGATTATAAATGGAATATTTAAAGTGAATTTCAAATTTAAAGGGACACTCCAGGCACCCAGACCACTTCTGCTCATTGGAGTGGTCTGGGTGCCAACTCCCACTACCCTTAACCCTGCAAGTGTAATTATTGCAGTTTTTCATAAACTGCAATAATTACATTGCAGGGTTAACTCCTCCTCTAGTGGCTGTCTATTAGACAGCCACTAGAGGTCACTTCCTAGTTTCTAGCACAGGAAACCCTTGCTAGAGCGTCGCTGGACGTCCTCACGCTGTGTGAGGACCTCCAGCGTCGCTCAAAACCCCATAGGAAAGCATTGAAATGATTTTTCCATGCTTTCCTATGGGGAGACGTAATGCGCATGCGCGGCATTTCCGCGCATGCGAATTAGGTCTCCTCGGCCGGTGGGCGAGATCAGTCTCGCCCACCGGCCGACGCAATCACAAGGAGGAGCGTCGCGGAGGAGGAGACAGCGGCGAGGGACATCGCCGCTGTCCCAGGTAAGTGACTGAAGGGGTTGGGAGGGAGAGGGACCCTCCAGTGCCAGAAAAACGGATCGTTTTTATGGCACTGGAGTTTCCCTTTAAGGTCAAAATAGATGAACAGGAAAAAAAATCACTGGCCCACAATGGCCTTAAAGGGACACTGTGGGCCCATAAAGCAGTTTAGCATGCTTTATATACTAGGACCATGACCTTTATTTTAATTTTTAAAAAGTGCACATTTGAAAAGAAATTGGCACTTAATCAGGTTACATCTCCATTGACTTTCAAACAGCCAGCAGGTTATGTTACATCCTGGTTTGGTTAGCTCAGTGGAGCTAACCGCAAGAGGATGCAATTGCCCTGAGCACATGTCTTGCAAAAGCTTCTCATTGAGCTGCATTGGGAAGTCTGTGATTGGACAGCCATAGACAGTCTGGGCTGGAAAAGGAGAGGGATTGCAAAGACTACAGACAAGAGATCTGCATGTTTTGCAGGTTGGTTTTATATGTACTCCTAATGAAAAATGCACAATTAAATGCATGTATGTTTCCATTTGGGGTACATATACTAAACAGCGAGATGTTTTTTGTATTTCGTCAGTATTGTAAGCTATGCCATTTGCACCTGGCAGACAATATGGAGAAACAGGAGAAATTAAACAATGATTCTTCCCTTCATAGCAACGTTTGCCCTGATTTTGCCTGCCTGAACTTTATTATAATGACATCTGTTTTAGATAGCGCTCAAATGAGAGCAATAGAACTGCAGCGCCAACAAAAACAATATCACTAGCTAGGTTAGAACAAACAAAAAAGATGTCCAGCATTCCTTATTGTAAAATAAATGATACCCTTTTATCGGCAATACACCAATGTTTTGACTGTGTGACTTTATTAAGCAATGTGAAATAGCTAGGTTAGGATTTTTGGCTTGGTTTTATTGGAATTATTAGCATTAGGTAGGGGTATGGATAGGGCTGGGGCCGTAGTGTGAAGGAAATTTAGGATTCAAGATGCTGTGAACCATAATTTCAATGATTTATAGCCAATGAAGTTACAGTCCAAAGCATCTTGAAGGTATATACCAACTAACCCTAAACCCTTTAACACAAGCCTTAAAGGAACACTCCATGCACACTCTGACATTTTTTTTATAGGTTTTGGCCTCATATGCATGCTGTTTTTCTCTTCACATTTTTTTGCTAAAAAAAACACATAGATTTTGGAACTTTCTGCAGTGTATTCCTCCTCCCCTAGCCAGGCTCCCTCTCTTTACAAAGTAGCTTCCTTATTAGATGTGCATACTTAGCTCAGCTTCCTTATTATATGTACATACTCAGCTCAGCCATTGAGAGATTGAGATTAGATTTTCTATTCTCTTAGAGAATCAATGAGAGTTGAGTTGCTGACATGTCTTTGCCCACAGCCAATTAGTGTTCACTTATTATCTGCTAAGTAGTTGACAGTGAAGCTCCAAACCATCTTACTATAGGTGGGACGGTCTCTATTTTGGTTCTTTGGTTCCGATTTAGTTCTCTGGTGACTACCAGGAAACTCTCCTCCAGCATTAGATATGCATCGGGCTTTAAGATTAGGCAGAGAGAGCTTCAGAAGTGTTCTCTACATGGTCCTCTAAGGTGCCTCCACCTAGTCTGGGAGGCTGCCTGTAGTCTGGAGTGCTTGACATGAGGATGACATGCCTCTTGAGTGGGCTTCCTGATTCCCAAAGTTGGGAAATATCACACAGTTAGTGCTGTGGTCACAGCAAGGCTAACAAGGCATTTGCCTTGGGCGAAACTCTCAGGGGGTAGCAAAAAATGCTGCCGCCTTAAGCGCCTCTTTAATAGGGAACCCAAAAGCTGTCTGGCTGGCCACCACAGGGTCTCCTAGAGGTGGTGGCTGCAAATATTGTGGGCGGGCTGCGAGCAGGGCCGGACTGACCCACCGGGATACCGGGAAATTTCCCGGTGGGCCGGCACACTATGGGGCCGGTGCGCGACCGCCTAACGTGCACAAGCCCGGGCTGCAATTAGAGGGTGACCTCACTGCAGTCTGTGTGTGTGTGTTCAGCAGTCTGTGTGTGTGTTCAGCAGTCTGTGTGCGTGTTTAGCAGTCTGTGTGCGTGTTCAGCAGTCTGTGTGCGTGTTCAGCAGTCTCTATATGTGTGTATTCAGCAGTCTGTGTGCGTGTTCAGCAGTCTGTGTGCGTATTTAGCAGTCTGTGTGCGTGTTCAGCAGTCTGTGTGCGTATTTAGCAGTCTGTGTGCGTGTTCAGCAGTCTCTATATGTGTGTATTCAGCAGCCTGTGTGTGTGTATTCTCCAGTCTGTGTGTATATTTTGCAGTCTCTATATGTGTGTATTCAGCAGTCTGTGTGCGTGTTCAGCAGTCTGTATGTATGTGTATTCAGCAGCCTGTGTGTGTGTTGAGCAGTCTGTATGTGTGTGTATTCAGCAGCCTGTGTATATATACAGCAGTGTCTATGTGTATTCAGCAGTCAGTGTGTGTTTTTTGCGGTTTGTGTGTATTCAGCAGTGTATGTGTGTGTGTATTCAGCAGTCTGTCTGTGTGTGTAAGTATTGTATTTGTTGGAGGTATCAATAAATATAAGCCTCATTTTATTGATAATTTATATTTTTATTCCTTTGGGTGGTTGCGTAGTCAGGGCCCCAGTGCATTGGTTTGCCCAGTGGGCTATTATGCTGTTACGATGGCCCTGGTCTAGGGTATGTGTGTGCTCTGATGATCATGCTCCTACAAAATGTAAATGAAAAGACTCATTTGAGTACCAGAAAGGGGATGAGCTGTAACAGCCATTTCTGGCCAAGAAGAGGTTAAAGACTTCTAGTGTGTATGTATTTCTCTGTTTTGTTTTTCTTTTAGTGATTTGTGTATCGCTAATGGGTGTCCCATTTTTTTTTTCAAAACCTGGTTACCTTATACACATGGAGGGTTGGGAGGGGGGTATAGGAACACATGGAGGGCTGGGAGAGCTATAGGGACACATGGAGGGCTGGGAGAGCTATAGGGACACATGAAGGGCTGGGGGGCTAATGGGGGGTTGGTGAGAAAGAGACATATGGGTTGGGAAAGGGGAACAGGAGAGACACACAGAGGGAGTGGGGAAGGAGAGAATGAGACACACAGATGAGCTGTGGGGAAGATACACATAGAGGTGCTGGGGCTGGGGCTGGGGCTGAGAGACACTTAAAAGGGGTTTGGTGGAGAAAGACAAACAAACTTTACTTGTGTCTCCTGCTCTCCCTGTAACTCAAAGTCAGCTGGTGAGAGATCGTAATGGGACACTATAGTCACCAGAACTACTACAGTTGATTGTAGTGGTTCTGGTGTCTATAGCCTGTCCCTGTAGGCCATGGGTCCTCAAACTCCGGACCCCCAGATGTTGCTGAACTATAATCCCCATGATTCTTTGAAATACATAGATAGCCAGAGAATCATGGGAGTTGTAGTTCAGTAACATCTGGGGGGCAGGAGTTTGAAGACCCATGCTGTAGGCTGAGCACTGTAAATGCTACCTTTTCTGAGAAAAGGCAGTGTTTACATTGCTGGTGAAGTTACTGAGTGTTATACACGACAAAACCCAGTGAAAGGTGGAGCGCTTGGAAAATAACTTACCCCCCTTGGGAATCAAAGTAACCTAAGGGGGGAATAAAACACAATAGTGTAGGGTGTTTTGATATAATCAGAGTGAAGTAACCAAAAAATGGTTCACTCACGTGGTTCTGAGCCTAAACAGGACAGGCTCAGATCTCTCAGGCAGACGTGTCCTTAAGGAGACACGGACCCTTTAAAAGATTCTCTTTCTGTAAAATGTAACAGATACCAATATCTGGTGCAATAAATTCAGGATACCAGTGTGCGCAGATAAATAAATGGAACTGCTCACCTTATATAGAGCCTAAGACTTGGCTCTAAGTTATCCAGCAAATGTGTCTATAAGAGGACACATACCCTTCTTTGGTTGAAACAGGAACTGTAGGTGTAGACTAATCAAAATCTCAGGTGGACAGATTATAAAAGAACATTTATTGGTAAAAATATATATAACTATAAAAACAACAAATAGTATAAATATCAAAAAATGTCCAAACTTCTGAGTTGATCCGATTTTGTTTTTTACATTGCTGCCTAGGCACATCTCTAGTGACAGTCACTCATAGAGATGCTTCCTAGTCCAGTGCTGCACAGTGTGCAGCACCTATATTGAGCATCTCCATGCACTGCATGGACGCTCCCCATAGAGATGATTTGATGCAATACATCTCTATGAGAAGATGCCGATTGGCGCGGTGAAGCGCAGCATATTGCCAAATATGCACAATAGCCCCCCAATGCTTCCCTATGCAAATTTAATTGGCGTTGACTGAAATCATCTAGTTGTCAGCCAAAGTGAAGAGTACACTCTTATTACTTAAAACAAAAAACAAGATAATTTTTTTTACTGCTGTGCATTAGCATACATTTACAATTTCAGTCCAAATGACCAAACATTTCTTAATATGTCAAGGTAGTTGAAACATTGATTATATGCAAATGCACGTCTGCGTCTGCTTACAATAAATCTGCTCTGCTTTATTTTGAAGCCCTATGAGAGCTTTCTTTCATGTTTGAGTGATAGTTTTTAGTTTTAAGGTTTTTTTTCCCGCTTCCATATTTGCACACTGTGCTGGCGCGATGCATAATGGGGCTGGTATATAATTTTTTTACAGGGCTACTTTTGATTCCCAGTCCGCCCCTGGCTGCGAGGGACAGCCATCCTTTGAGCTCTTCCTGCTCAGCTCCCTCGCGCATCCTGTGTTGCTGGAGTCAGAATATTGTAGGAAATTGGCATTCCGTGAAATCTTTGTTTGTCACATATCAGTTTTCATAACAATCGAATCAAATATCTTGCAGTTAACTTATGTTTATTCAAACATAACAATCCATCTGGTAATAACAAATGTCTTTAACATTCTTTGTCCAATACAGAGAGCAATTTTCTAGATGTTATCCATTTTTGATGTTAAAGGTATTGGCCACGAATTCTAAACTACAATCAGTTTTATGGGTTTAAAATTCAGTTACAGAGGGGAGTATACATAAGATTGCCTTACTTTAAAATAAGTGGCTATCTTAGAAAAAGGGGAGTTACTTAGCATCATTTGAAATCTATGATTAAAGTCATACGTTATATTTGGCGGCAAGATATGTGAGACAAAGAACTTCTATATACATGATGTAATGAATAATTGCCTGTAGAAATGTGAGTCTTCAAAGGAATTCAGGCTTTCAAGGCTAGGTCAAAGGTTACTATAAACAAGCCCTTCAACATCACTCTTAAAGTGAACCAGATGTGGTCTCCATTCCTATACAATGAAAGTCTGTAATACTCTATAGGCCAAGGTATGGCTTCTCAATTTCAGTGTTCTTGAAGCAATCCGAATAAAACTTATAATATTTATATCAACACATTAAATACATTTAAAGTACATAATAATATTTTTCAAGCCCCTCTTTGATGCTTTATTTTAATGAATTTTAAAATATTGCATCATAATAACTTATACCAATTACTTATGGGATTTTAATGTTGTTCTCTGATATTGGTCTCTAAGTATCAGTTTACAAGGAAAGGCCTTTTAACACAGCCATTTCCAGTTGTCTGTATTGCTTTTTACACTCCAAGAGGGAGAAGCAAGTCATTTTAACCCTTTCATTTCTGAACTCCTAAGAACAAAATTCTTGTTACAATTACCTTTACATTTTTCACTAATTCATTAATTTACCTTGGGCATTGATTTTACCTAACATTAATAATAACGGTATCATAGTTATTATGCTGTACAATTGTATACAGTTTACATTAACCAGAAAACACAATCGGTTTGATTTAGTCCATGAAATATTGTCCTCTCCAATCGAATCCACAAGCACAGTCTCTTTGAAAGTCCATAATGTCCTTTGAAAGTCCAAACAATTTGTCCTTTTATTTAAAATCATACAGGTTTTTGTCCATGTAAAACAGTATTGGTTCTGTAATGAAAAACAGATGGCAGTTTACTATTCTTATACATTAGTAAATGTCTTATACATTAGTAATTTCTTTTACATTGATCACTAGACACAAGAATTGATTTATTACACTTTGTACCAATGTTTGCTTTTTAAACCTGTAACACAGTTTGTTCTAATTTTTATTCTTAGACCAACATAAGGACCATAATGACCTTCCCAACTTGCTTTTCATAGACCTGGTGTTTTAAATGATTTACCATTGCCTTGTAACCTGGCTTAAACATATCTGCATAATTTCCCTGTGTTACTTCTTTATATGTATTTAATTTATTTTTACATATATAGCGCCATCAGATGCCGTAGCGCTGTACAACTTTAACACATAGTTTACCATAAGGGACGACATTCGAAGTAGCAAACTTCAATTCTAACAATAGATGTTCCTGTAATACTTTCAACTATTCAGCATGTTCTGCTGTAACTTTGAATGTACTTGGAACAAAAGGTTTATTAGGGAAAGTGATTACATAGTTCTACATGTCACTAACTCATGAGGTGACACTTGAGTTTGGATTTGCAGGAATAGACATTAATACTCCTGGTAAATATGTTAACCAATTACTCTTATCTTAAAGCATTTTTATTTCTATTTTATTTTATTCATTTTAATTTAGAATTTAATTTATATAGAGTCCCATGGTCTTTTTGCCAACGGAACTCTCTGCAATTTTGGTTTCTAGTATTTAGGTCTTGGATTAAATTGAGCACATATGAGACACTTCTGCAATATATTTATACACTTTTTGTTTTAAATTAGGATGATACAATTTATTTTGCAGGACCTTAAATAGTTGTCCTGTACCCAAATGCCCTGTGTACGATGATTGAATACAATCAGCCCTTGTAATAAGCCACTAGGTACAAATGTTTGTGTTTCATTGTGTTTAACCCTGTACATGCCAGTTTCAGTATCTAGATCCATTCTTTTTATACTGAAAGCTACATCCTTCCATTCTCTATCTGATCTTATAGGGTATTTGTTATTTGTCTTTTTACTAACAGTTGCACTCATTAGATTTTCCAAGTATTACAACTCCTCAGACAAAGTTTCCTTTGATTCCTGATCTACAAGTCTGTTTCACAACAACAAGTTAAACCTTTATTTTCTGCTTAATTAAACAGTTCTGCCAGAATACCTGCATGTTTTAAAGCTTTATCCTGATAATCTACCATTCCTCTTTTCTCCATATTGGGAGGTGAAGTGTTAAAGCTTTAACTACATAACTGCTGTCACTGATTATATTCACTGGTCATATACTGTTATTTCTAGAACTTTCTTTACAAACTCTAACTCAGTTTTCTGAGCTGACATATGGCCTGGCAGTCTATCTTTGCAATTCTTTTGTTTAATCGTCATATATGACATAACCTGTGTGATGTAATCCATCAACATAAAATCTTGTTCCTCCACCTACAAACTAGAAATCCCTTGTATTGTTTGCTTCTCAAAAGGAGATCTGGATTATATTTCCATTTCCTTCTGACATCAAATCAGGAATAACATAGCTTTTACTGGTTTCTACCCTGGGTGGTTTATTTTGTAACTGGCTATATACTCCTAACTCAGAACAATTTTGTAACAGTTTTAGATATTTGGGGGGTTTGTAAATTTATCTGTCCAAATCCTGCCATGTGTTGTGTTGCTTCTAAAGCCCATCATACAGCCATGAGCTGTTTTACACAGGAAAACATTAATCTTTCCACTGGATATATGATTTTAGAAAAATATCCCAGTATTCGTAAAGATTCATGCTACCTTTGCATTAAACTGCTATTAATGAAGAGACACCTGCGTAACATTGAACAATATATGGTACTGTTTCAATGGGAGCAGCTAGCACAGGCGCTTGTGTGAGAGCATCTTTTAACAGATTTAACTCTTTTCAACTTCCCCTGTCCAGATGATCTTATCTTTTATATTTTAGCATATTGCATAAGGGTTTTGCTATCCCTGCCATATCATATATAAATTCTCTGCTAACATTTATCAAGCCTATACATTTCTGTAGATGATACACTGTCATTGGCCTTGGCAATTGCTGCAATGCTTTAACCCTTGCTGTACATGGCGTTTTACATTCTGGATCTATATTAACTCCTAGGAAAGTAAATCTTTCCTTCAAGATCTGCACTTTGAATGTGTTCAGTTTTAACCCATTATGTGCCAGTGTTTGACAATTATCACACAGTATCTGCTCACGCTCTTCCCTTGTTACTGTTTGAACTTAACAGATCATCAATATATTGCAAAATCTTATTCCCATACCCCAGGGGTTCCAATACTTGAGCCATTGCTTTATGAAAGTAAGCTGGCGAGGAGTGGAAGCCCTGTAGCAACACCTGGAACAGATATTGATGATTTTTAAAGGTAAAAGCCTAGCAATACTAGCTATCTGGATTGAATGGTATAGAAAAGAACACATTGACTATATCCAATACAGAAAGTACTTAACATTAGCATCTATTTGCGCCATGATATCTGATGAGATTTACTTATTCACCACATACGTGTCTACAATTAAACCATAAGTGCCATTGGCTTGATTATTAGCCAAATGGTGACTTACATTTGGAATTACCCACTCTCAACACTCCTTGAGATACCAATGCTTTTATCACCTGATTCACACCTTCTTCTTATTCTTTGGGATCTTATATTGTTTAACTGCAGGGGGTCTAGAACTACAATTACAACTTGCAAATTCACTATCCCACACTCTTGTTTAGACTTAGAGCACACTGTGGGGTATTTAGTTTTAAGATATGGTACAACCTCATCATCTTGTTGTATAGAAGGTGACACTTCACTCTGTTTTACAGTTATATCATGACTAAACTATCTTAAATTATTAGGTTTAACCACTCAACCTGTTTTGCTCTCACCTAAAGCTTGCCATAAAACCAAATTTAATAAATCCACATACAATTTTTTTTTTTTTTTTTTTTTTTTCTTTTGACAACATCCATTCCCATAATAATAGTACCGTGGGAGGAGAGGTGCAACTATAAATCACCAAAAGATTTTTCCTCCTTCAATCTCCACTTCATTATCATTGGATAGAATTGCATGTGTTCCATTAAACTTAGAAGGGATTTGTTCATATGCTTACATTTTTAAAGGCAAGCGTGTTTTATTAGAGTCATTCCTGCTCCTGTTTCTAATAAAACTCTGTTATTTTTCCCTCTAGTCTTCCATAAATATATGGTCGCCCATCTTCACTTCGTTATCAGCAAGATAGATCTGATAATAGCTAGGGGTTACACATCCCTATTTATTGGTGGGTTTAGGCAGATTTCACTTGTCGATTTGTGACACCTTTCTTTCAATGGCACTTAACATCAGTATACACTCTTCACATGAATTTGATATGTGAGGGGGGTTGGTTGAAGATGTATGCTCTGTTTTTACAGCTGCCACTCTCTGTAGATTCTTATGGTCTGGGAAATTCAATTTCTTTCCCTTTCACTGGGTAAGTTTTTTTCTTCATATTTAGGACAATATCTCCTAACATGACCTTATTGGTTGCAATTATAGCATACCGTAGAATTACTCTAATAAAACCCTATAATATCTATCTTGGGGTGTGGCCGAATAGTTTTTAGTACCCTGGTAATTTTGTTAATTTTGTGGTCTTTCCTTAAACCTCACTCTAAAATTACCATATTCAATTAATAACCTCATTTCTCCTTCTACCTTCTTCACTAGACACATTTTTAATAGGGGCCAGTCCTGCTGAAGTATCCCTAGACAAAAGTGTGTCTGTGCAACATTGTAGTTATTCCTGTGTTTTTCCTTTTTAACAATTGCAAGGATTTCATAATTTCCATAGCAGCAAAATCTCTTAATCTAGCTCATTTGGTTACCCTGATATTCTAGAGACATATTCACTAACACTCTGCCTGTGTTACTCTTTAGACATAGTAAACTGTTTTTTTCTTTTTTATCATTAATCAATTCCATGCCTTATTCCTTAAATTAGCACAAACATGTATATCATAATTTTTCTCCATTTAAATTAATCAAAAATAGAAAATTCAAAACTATTCAAACCAGTTGCACACTGTACAACCATTAGCAATGTATTTGGAAACAATTCCTGCAACTAAACTCTGGGCTTTTCACATTCCTTATCCTCCAACACATCAATGAGTTAATTTTTAACCCATTCACTTAATGAGGCTGGCAGCCAGATCAAACGACATCTGGTGGCTACCACATCACTAAATTTTTGTTTATTCATTTCACCTCCAAAAACCCTCATATTGTAAAAAGGTCCTCTCTGCTCATCATATTTAGACACATTTTTAATCAATCTGGCTAATCTGAGAGTATCCATCTGACCCTTTTTCTTGCACAATTTCCCCATTTTCCTATATCTTTTCTTCTCTTCTGCCCTTTTCACACAACTTCTACTTCCAAACTAGAATCCAAATCTTTCAGATTTTTCCACAAAATATCTGTAACATTCCCCAGACTAACAATTTTTGCAAATTGTCAAAATTAGTAACAAAGTCTAATCTTGGACATGTAAGAAATTGTTTAAGGGTTCTGTCTAACAGATCAGTCTGATTCTTAAGCATTTCTTTCATTATATTAAAATCTTAATTTCCTTGACATTACTTAATCCTTTCAACAACTGCCGAGAGTCTGAGTTTTTGTTTCAACTAATGTTGCATCCAATGCACTCTCAAAAGAGAGCCATGGGGGGCGATTTCCTTCGTTTAACACTTTTAAAGAGATTTACAGTTTAACTAGGGGCTAGGTAAATTACTAGACCTTGCAACAACACATATATTTTTCAATTGTTTTTAACAACACATTTCTTTTTTTGTTTCGATGTATTACAAACATAACAATTACTGGTCTTTTTAAGTTGACACCATTCCTTTATAGAATCTTTAGTTTCCAGAAAGCCTTTTGCCAGTAATGCAACTTTTTCTTTCCCTTTTAACCACATTGCTTTGCTCATTACCAGTTAATCTGTCTAACCATTTCAATACACAATAGCGTTTTCAGGATTAACTCTTTTACAGACAGATCCTGTTACATTTGACAGCAGTCTTTTGCTGCCAATCCATAATTAACTAAACAGTTAATACAATTTGTTTCAATATACATATGAGCAACTTCTACAGACATGTTAAAGACACATACCCTTGAAGTATTTGATTTCCACAGGTGTGCGCATCATCTGATGGAAGAATACTTTTTGGAATATGTAGTTATTTCTTGAGAATCCTCCGAAATGCCATCTTCGATCTGCAATTCGTCATAACATTTATTTCTTCATAAATAAAGTATGGATAAAAGGATCCAGATTGTCATCTCAATTATTATCGTCAAAATTATAATATATTATCAATATATTATCGTCATATTCTTCCGTCAGTACTGAGCATTTCCACGTTCGAACGATTTTTCCCCTGCGCAACTCTATTTTCGCATAGTAAAACTGAATGTTTAAATAAAGGATTTTTGGGATGCCATCCTGCTGTATCAGTCAATTGTGTTTCTCCTGTTTCAAGCCGGGTACTAAAGCTTTTTTCTTCAGGGAACAATTTCAACTTTTCTTCAGTGATTTTCTTATCTTCTTCTAGTAATCTTCTTGTAGCTTGTAGCAGTCATAATTCAGGCTTAATTCAAAAGTTTGCTGTTGTTGGTGCCGTTGGTGCTGTTGGTGCCCGCATTCTCCACCATTAAATGTAGGAAATTGGCATTCCGTGAAATCTTTGTTTGTCACATATCAGTTTTCATAACAATCGAATCAAATATCTTGCAGTTAACTTATGTTTATTCAAACATAACAATCCATCTGGTAATAACAAATGTCTTTAACATTCTTTGTCCAATACAGAGAGCAATTTTCTAGATGTTATCCATTTTTGATGTTAAAGGTATTGGCCACGAATTCTAAACTACAATCAGTTTTATGGGTTTAAAATTCAGTTACAGAGGGGAGTATACATAAGATTGCCTTACTTTAAAATAAGTGGCTATCTTAGAAAAAGGGGAGTTACTTAGCATCATTTGAAATCTATGATTAAAGTCATACGTTATATTTGGCGGCAAGATATGTGAGACAAAGAACTTCTATATACATGATGTAATGAATAATTGCCTGTAGAAATGTGAGTCTTCAAAGGAATTCAGGCTTTCAAGGCTAGGTCAAAGGTTACTATAAACAAGCCCTTCAACATCACTCTTAAAGTGAACCAGATGTGGTCTCCATTCCTATACAATGAAAGTCTGTAATACTCTATAGGCCAAGGTATGGCTTCTCAATTTCAGTGTTCTTGAAGCAATCCGAATAAAACTTATAATATTTATATCAACACATTAAATACATTTAAAGTACATAATAATATTTTTCAAATATGACGTCACTCTGGCTCCTAGCATCACTAAGTGGCGCACAAGGGAGTTGAACAGGAAGCACTGGAGCCCAGCAGCTGCCTGCCACCCAACACAGGAGACAGCCCATGAGAGCCACAGGCAAAGTTTGTGAGTGTCAGTGTGAGTCTGTCAGTATCAGGGTGTGTGTCTCAGTGAATGTGTGTGTCTGCCAGTATATGTCTGTTAGTGAGTGTGTGTGTGTGTGTGTCTGTCTGTCTGTCAGTCTGTCAGTGAATGTGTGTGTCACACACACATTCACACACACATTCACTGACAGACAGACACACACACACACACACATTCACTGACAGACGCACATTCACTAACAGACATACACTGGCAGACACACACAATGTGTGTCTACCAGTGTATGTCTGTTAGTGAGTGTATCTGTCAGTACAAATGTGTGTGTGTGTCAGTGAATGTGTGTGTCTGCTAGTGTATGGCTGTTAGTGAGTGTGTGTATGTCAGTGAATGTGTGTGTGTGCGTGTGTCTGTCTGTCTGTCAGTGAATGTGTGTGTGTGTCTGTCAGTGAATGTCTGTGTGCCTGCCAGTGCATGTCTGTTAGTGAGTGTGTGTCTGTTAGTGATGGGTGTGTGTCTGTCAGTGTGTGTCTGTAAGTGTGCAATGGTAACTCCCCAGTTGGCTCCCCAGCAGGGCCAGACTGGGGATACAAAGCAGCCCTGGAAAAAAAAACTATGCCAGCTCCATAAGTCATTGCGCCACATATTGTTGCATGTAATATGTAAGGCTATGTCTTGCCACCCCAAATGATTGAGTAATATATATATATATATATATATATATATCAAATATATATTGCTTTTTCTAATATAAATTATTGGTCCTTTCAGAGTAAAACATGTAATTATACCGTAAGCATACTCACATGCAGACACAGACAATCTCACTGACACACACAAGCTCATTGATTCACAGCCTCATAGACAAACAATCTCACTGATATACATAAGCTCATTGACATAAAAACACAAGCTCACTCACTAGCAGGCACACACACAAACACACACACACACATGCAAGCAAGCTCTCTCACTAGCAGGCGCACACGCACACAGCTTAATGTAGTGGTTCTGGTGTCTACAGCCTGTCCCTGCAGGCTTTTCAATGTAAACACTGACTTTTTTTTACCTCTAGTGAGAGTCACTCAGACAGTCACTAGAGGTGCTTCCTGTGTCAGTGCAGCACAGTGTGCAGCACCTACATTCAGGGCCTTCACGCTCTGGAGGCGCTGAACGTTCCCCATTGAGATACATTGATACATCAATGCACACAGACACACACAGACACACACACACACTATGACACACACATACCATGACACACACACACACCTTGACAGACACACACATATCATGACAAACACACACACACACACCTTGACAGACACACAAACCATGACACAGTCAGACCATGATAGAGACACACACGCCATGACACATACAGACACACATACCATGACACAGAAAGACACACACACACACCATGACACAGACAGACACTCACACACCATGACAGACACACACAAAAAAAACATGACAGACACACACAAACAAACCATGACAGACACACACACAGCATTACAGACAGACAAACCCCATGACACACACATATACCATGACACACACATACCATGACAGACACACACCTTGACAAAGACAGACCATGACACAGACACACACACACCATGACAGACACACACACCATGACAGACAGACACACACCACGACAGACACACACCTTGACAGACACACTCAACATGACACAGACAGACACACACCTTGACAGACAGACACATACACATACACTGAAAGACTGACACAGATTATTGCTACCTGTGGGCGACCTGCCAGGGGGTCATGCAGGGCAGACAGCTTGGTGTGCTGGCGGCCGCAAGGGCTGCTGTGCTGTCTCTGCTCCCCAGCGTGCAGCTTAATGAGACCGGGGCCGGAATATGACGTCATATTCCGGCCCTGGTCTCATTAAGTAGCGCGCGAGGATGGGGGGGGGCAGAGACAGCACATCTCCCCCGGCGGCCGCCAGCACAGACAGCTCCCCCTGCGGCCGCCAGCACACCTAGCTGTCTGACCGGCCCCAGATGCTGACGGCCCACCTGGAAATTTTCCGGTATCCCAGTGGGCCCTGCTCCCCAGTGTTCTTTGGCAGTAACCCTTAACGTTCTCAGTACATGTATTCTTAAATTGCTATGTTTGTCAAAAAAATGAACAATTATTATTTTTTATTTTTTTAAATTTGGCATAGATTGGTGGTAAAATGGTTGCATGCAAAGAGTCAAAATACCCCAAGTTTAATACCTTAGGTTGTCTTCTTTTTAAAAAATATATACATGTGAAGGGTTATTCAGGGATTCCTGACAGATATCAGTGTTACAATGTAACTTTCGTTAATTTTGAAAAGAAAATGGTTTGGAAATAGCAAAGTGCTACTTGTACTTATTGCCCTATAACTTTCCAGAAAAAGCTAAGAACATGTTAACATATATATATTTTTAAACTCAGGACAAAATTTAGAAACTATTTAGCATGGGTGTTTTTTTGGCGGTTGTAGATGCGTAACAGATGTCAGGGGTCAAAGTAAGAAAAAGTGTGTTTTTTTAAATAGTTTCATCATATTTTATAAAAAAAATTATAGTAAATTATATGATACAATGAAAATAATGGTATCTTTAGAAAGACCATTTGTTGGCGTGAAAAACGGTATATAATATGTGTGGGTACAGTAAGAAAATTGAAAAGCGGTCTGGTCACTAAGGGGTGAAAGATTTAGCAATGAATATGACAATCCTGTTAACTACAGGCACACCCAGGGTACACAGTGCAAATGAGGAGAAATAAAATACATTTCTCCCCTTCCTTTAGCTATGTTCTATGTCAGGAAAGGACAATATTTATAACCATCACTGGCAGGAAGCCAAGATGGAGCCGCACTGTTCCAGGATAGAGGTAAACGCAGTACTGTGGGTTTCTACATTTACTTTTCTGTTTCAGATTTCTCAAACATAGTTATAGCCAAGTACAAGGAATAAGTAGACGTAATATTAATATGGCCTGGAAGTGACAGTATATAAATAACAAAATACAGTTAGAATGAAATTACATATGCATATATCATTTATTAAAAAAATTTAAAAATGTTTTTAATTTATTTATTGTATTATTTTATATATTTATTATTGTAATTATACGTATATATATAAAAATATAAACTATATATATGTATTATATATAATATATACAAATATATATATCTTATATATATATGTAACTTCATTCTAAGTGTATTTTAATACTAATATATGTACTTATATTAATATTAAAATACACTACGTATGACGTGACATATATATAAGATGTATATATATTATAGATATAATATATATATTTTATATAAATATATATATATAAATAAATTTAATTTATTTTTACATGTTTAATTATAGTTTTTTTTACTCTTCCCACCAGCAGGGGGACTGTCTGCCAGCCCAGACAGTCTCCCTGCTGGCAGATCCACAGCCAGCTATAGGGGGTCTGATTTGCCTGGGGGAGGGCTGCCTGGGTTGTCAGGCAGTCCTCCCGAAGAGGATCGCGGTGGAGGTAAGTCTAGTGGAGCTCCTGGGGTAGAAAGCAGCGTTCTATGCCGCCCCAACGGCTTTAAAGCCCATTATAATGGGGACGGCATACACACATTCACTGACAGACAGACACACACACTCACTGACAGACGCACATTCACTAACAGACATACACTGGCAGACACACACAATGTGTGTCTACCAGTGTATGTCTGTTAGTGAGTGTATCTGTCAGTACAAATGTGTGTGTGTGTCAGTGAATGTGTGTGTCTGCTAGTGTATGGCTGTTAGTGAGTGTGTGTATGTCAGTGAATGTGTGTGTGTGTGCGTGTGTCTGTCTGTCTGTCAGTGAATGTGTGTGTGTGTCTGTCAGTGAATGTCTGTGTGCCTGCCAGTGCATGTCTGTTAGTGAGTGTGTGTCTGTTAGTGATGGGTGTGTGTCTGTCAGTGTGTGTCTGTAAGTGTGCAATGGTAACTCCCCAGTTGGCTCCCCAGCAGGGCCAGACTGGGGATACAAAGCAGCCCTGGAAAAAAAAACTATGCCAGCTCCATAAGTCATTGCGCCACATATTGTTGCATGTAATATGTAAGGCTATGTCTTGCCACCCCAAATGATTGAGTAATATATATATATATATATATATATATATATATCAAATATATATTGCTTTTTCTAATATAAATTATTGGTCCTTTCAGAGTAAAACATGTAATTATACCGTAAGCATACTCACATGCAGACACAGACAATCTCACTGACACACACAAGCTCATTGATTCACAGCCTCATAGACAAACAATCTCACTGATATACATAAGCTCATTGACATAAAAACACAAGCTCACTCACTAGCAGGCACACACACAAACACACACACACACATGCAAGCAAGCTCTCTCACTAGCAGGCGCACACGCACACAGCTTAATGTAGTGGTTCTGGTGTCTACAGCCTGTCCCTGCAGGCTTTTCAATGTAAACACTGACTTTTTTTTACCTCTAGTGAGAGTCACTCAGACAGTCACTAGAGGTGCTTCCTGTGTCAGTGCAGCACAGTGTGCAGCACCTACATTCAGGGCCTTCACGCTCTGGAGGCGCTGAACGTTCCCCATTGAGATACATTGATACATCAATGCACACAGACACACACAGACACACACACACACTATGACACACACATACCATGACACACACACACACCTTGACAGACACACACATATCATGACAAACACACACACACACACCTTGACAGACACACAAACCATGACACAGTCAGACCATGATAGAGACACACACGCCATGACACATACAGACACACATACCATGACACAGAAAGACACACACACACACCATGACACAGACAGACACTCACACACCATGACAGACACACACAAAAAAAACATGACAGACACACACAAACAAACCATGACAGACACACACACAGCATTACAGACAGACAAACCCCATGACACACACATATACCATGACACACACATACCATGACAGACACACACCTTGACAAAGACAGACCATGACACAGACACACACACACCATGACAGACACACACACCATGACAGACAGACACACACCACGACAGACACACACCTTGACAGACACACTCAACATGACACAGACAGACACACACCTTGACAGACAGACACATACACATACACTGAAAGACTGACACAGATTATTGCTACCTGTGGGCGACCTGCCAGGGGGTCATGCAGGGCAGACAGCTTGGTGTGCTGGCGGCCGCAAGGGCTGCTGTGCTGTCTCTGCTCCCCAGCGTGCAGCTTAATGAGACCGGGGCCGGAATATGACGTCATATTCCGGCCCTGGTCTCATTAAGTAGCGCGCGAGGATGGGGGGGGGCAGAGACAGCACATCTCCCCCGGCGGCCGCCAGCACAGACAGCTCCCCCTGCGGCCGCCAGCACACCTAGCTGTCTGACCGGCCCCAGATGCTGACGGCCCACCTGGAAATTTTCCGGTATCCCAGTGGGCCCTGCTCCCCAGTGTTCTTTGGCAGTAACCCTTAACGTTCTCAGTACATGTATTCTTAAATTGCTATGTTTGTCAAAAAAATGAACAATTATTATTTTTTATTTTTTTAAATTTGGCATAGATTGGTGGTAAAATGGTTGCATGCAAAGAGTCAAAATACCCCAAGTTTAATACCTTAGGTTGTCTTCTTTTTAAAAAATATATACATGTGAAGGGTTATTCAGGGATTCCTGACAGATATCAGTGTTACAATGTAACTTTCGTTAATTTTGAAAAGAAAATGGTTTGGAAATAGCAAAGTGCTACTTGTACTTATTGCCCTATAACTTTCCAGAAAAAGCTAAGAACATGTTAACATATATATATTTTTAAACTCAGGACAAAATTTAGAAACTATTTAGCATGGGTGTTTTTTTGGCGGTTGTAGATGCGTAACAGATGTCAGGGGTCAAAGTAAGAAAAAGTGTGTTTTTTTAAATAGTTTCATCATATTTTATAAAAAAAATTATAGTAAATTATATGATACAATGAAAATAATGGTATCTTTAGAAAGACCATTTGTTGGCGTGAAAAACGGTATATAATATGTGTGGGTACAGTAAGAAAATTGAAAAGCGGTCTGGTCACTAAGGGGTGAAAGATTTAGCAATGAATATGACAATCCTGTTAACTACAGGCACACCCAGGGTACACAGTGCAAATGAGGAGAAATAAAATACGTTTCTCCCCTTCCTTTAGCTATGTTCTATGTCAGGAAAGGACAATATTTATAACCATCACTGGCAGGAAGCCAAGATGGAGCCGCACTGTTCCAGGATAGAGGTAAACGCAGTACTGTGGGTTTCTACATTTACTTTTCTGTTTCAGATTTCTCAAACATAGTTATAGCTAAGTACAAGGAATAAGTAGACGTAATATTAATATGGCCTGGAAGTGACAGTATATAAATAACAAAATACAGTTAGAATGAAATTACATATGCATATATCATTTATTAAAAAAATTTAAAAATGTTTTTAATTTATTTATTGTATTATTTTATATATTTATTATTGTAATTATACGTATATATATAAAAATATAAACTATATATATGTATTATATATAATATATACAAATATATATATCTTATATATATATGTAACTTCATTCTAAGTGTATTTTAATACTAATATATGTACTTATATTAATATTAAAATACACTACGTATGACGTGACTTATATATAAGATGTATATATATATTATAGATATAATATATATATTTTATATAAATATATATACATAAATAAATTTAATTTATTTTTACATGTTTAATTATAGTTTTTTTTACTCTTCCCACCAGCAGGGGGACTGTCTGCCAGCCCAGACAGTCTCCCTGCTGGCAGATCCACAGCCAGCTATAGGGGGTCTGATTTGCCTGGGGGAGGGCTGCCTGGGTTGTCAGGCAGTCCTCCCGAAGAGGATCGCGGTGGAGGTAAGTCTAGTGGAGCTCCTGGGGTAGAAAGCAGCGTTCTATGCCGCCCCAACGGCTTTAAAGCCCATTATAATGGGGACGGCATAGAACGCCGTAATGGCATTAAGGGGTTAATATGTTTAGACATTTCTGAAAAAACACCATCTTCTGAATATAGACCCCACACTCATCTCTAAACACTCATCTGTAAGCTGTCACTGCTAGGTATACAAGCCAATCATATCATGCTCAAGTAAATTAAGTTTGTATTGTGAGTGGTTTATAACGTGGATTGGAGATTGTGAAATTCACCTCTGGCAGGGTTATTCACTAAAGTGAGAATTCAAGGTGTATTTCAACTTTTTAGGTCAAAATAGCTGAAAAGGAAAATTCTCTAACGCCTCAAAGGGACACTGTAGGCACCCAGACCACTTTAGCTCATTGAAGTGGTCTGGGTGCAGTGTCCCTTTTGCACTTAGTTCTGCAATGTTTACATTGCAGCTCTAAGTCTGCCCACAGTGGCTGTCTACCAGACAGTCATTCAAGGGCTTTCTGAATCGAAACATAACTTTGGTGCATGAGTCCCTCCAGCGTCAGATTTCTTCCCGTAGGAAAGCATTATTTTTGTTCGATTCTTTGCTTGTTCTGTCCGCCCTGGTGATTCTAGTTTTTACTCAGATTAAGGGAAACTGTTCTCAGGTTATTTTTCTGACGGTGCCTGGTTCAGTACTTTAGATAGCTGGTTAGTAATGGTTCCTATTCATTATATGGCCATCTACTGGAGTTAGTTGGTTGGTTGGTTGGTTTTCCACGTTCACCAGAATATTTCTGTACGTCAGAATAGGGTCATTATTTAATTTATGTCTTCTTCATGCTTTCTCCATCCCCTTGTGTGTCACGCTTTACACATGGTAACGCTTTACACATGATAATTCGTTTTGCATTTTTGATATGTTCACTACATTGCTGGTTCATTTATGTATACCCAGGTATATATGTCGCATACTGACTATTGGGAGTAAGCAGACAAATATTATTCTATTTCACTTTCTGTATTATTATTATTACTACCTATAGATCATGTGCAGACCTCTGATACAGCTCACAAGATGTAATCATTATTGTGACGAAACCAACCTCGCCACTGGGCATTGGAGAAGCCTGTTTGCCCCCCTCCTACCTGCTGACTATGGCCCCTTGAAAATTGGTACGTTTAGAGAACTATATTTGGGCATATTGTATTTTATTGTGTGACTGCTGGCCCTTTAAGCACAGTGAATGGTATTTTATTGTACTGCTGCTGGCCCTTTAAGAACTGTCTGGGGACATATTGAGACTTTGGGTAACAATACCCTTAAGACTATGGCCCCTGAAAAGTATGAACTTTTATTGTGTGTGTATGGCCCTTTAAGAACCGTCTGGGGACATATTGTGACTTTGCTGAACAATGCCCCTTTAAGACTATGTCCCCAGACCTGTAAAATAACTTGTTCCTGGCTTTCCCCCACTTGGTTCAGTAAATAGGGCTTACTGAACCAAGTACCACACAGGCGGACCACCCAGAAGCTAAAGTGTGCAGGCAATTTACCTCCCAGGCTGTGAGGTTACTGCAGGTTAATTGCACGTGGCGGCGGCCATCTTTGTTCAGTCGAATGCGGTCAGCGGTGTATGCTAAAGATTCTGTGGAACTAAAATCGGCTACACATTTTACCGAACACCGCTGACCCTTACCTTCTCCCATACGGAACTTGCAGCTCCAGAGACTAAGTCCCGTTCGAAATGGGACTTAGTCGTTTTTTCGCATGAAATTGACCGGCCGCACAGCCCAAATCTATGGAACTGTTTTGGGCAGGAAAACGTGCTTGCGGTCGGTCATAAAGGGACCTCCAGCTAACTTTTGATCCGCTGGAGGGATTTGGCTGAATTTTGGAAGGGTGTATGTTTAAAGTGTGCTGATTCTAAATATATGGTTTTTGGGAAGATTGGATGTACGGTTTTAAAGTTATAGCACATGTATACAAACTGTATTTTCCCTGGCTGTAATAATTATGTTAACTGGTTATCTGAGGGGAGGGAACTTGTGGGTTGTAACCGTTATGCTATTGGCTGTTTTACCCCGCCCCTGTGGGTGGTCTTTTATGTGTAAGATGGAAATAAAAGCAGACTGGGTGTGCTAGCACCTGAGATCATCTTGTACCTTCATGAAGTTTCGGCTCATGTTTGGGGGGATTGGAGAACTACACTCTGGGGATTGCTATAATCACTATACTCCCCAGGGTATTATCGCTGAGCTCTGCTAAGAGCTGTTCCTGTGCCTGCTCTCTGGAATTCGGAGAGGTCCATCTACTGGAAGCTAGACCCTGGTCTTGGGTCCAGAGTGGGTAGCGTGGCGAGACCCCAACCAAGCTGCAGCGGTTCGTGGGAGTCTACAGTGGTTATGGTGTCTGGTGGAGTGCTTGGAGACCTCGGAAAGCACTAGGAGCATCCGTCAGCGGAGGGTACCCGGTCGGGGTGCCAGCGGTTCCGTTACAATTATGTTATTAGGGTAGGTGAGACTTCCTCTTGCACTATAACTTCCTCTCCCAATTTTCACATTTCTTAGTTAATTTGTGTATTTTACCTTAAAGGCACATTATTTTTAAGATTATTCTCTACTAAGATACCTTATTCTACAAGGTACGTACCTTCATGTTCATGTGTCTTGCGTTTGGTGTCAAGCCCCTGTTCAGAGTAAGAGAACTGGTTTTATAAGTTCATGTTCTGGCCTTCATTTAGCTTTAATTTAACTCTCGTCCCAGCAAGGCCTGCACCCCGCCTTTCCTAGGAGGCTCATTTTCCCACCCGGGCCAACTGCATAGTTATCGCCTTGTGTACCCTTCTTCAGGGTCTTAGTCAGGGCCTCACCCGTCACATCTACACGTTTTGCTTCTTTTAGTCCTCATTGAGAGGCCAACACCCTGCCACATCGTACAGTGGCAACATTCCCATCTGTCAAAATCATAGGTAGAGCGTCTCACAGCCGCTTGGAAACTAGCAGGGCTTCATTTATCACGCTATAGGAATTTTTTTTTGCCAATTTGGCATTAAAATAGCAAACCATTTCTTTTTTTATCAGTTTGTCGGTTTATCTAGGTTATTCCTTATTGCTTTTAGAATGTCTCAAGCATCTGGTCAGGGAGATGACATGTCTTTTTCTGGCTCCCCGAACGGGCTCTGCACCCTTGTTAGATCCTGTTCCATCATCAAGTCACCCACCTCTGACTCTCCCTGTTCCCTGAGGTCATGGACTATAACCAAATTGGCAGTGGAATTGTGGAATTGTGCCGCAGGAGCATCCCCTTCCCGGCCATGGCATGGAAGGCAGAACTATACAGGCTCCTGTCAACACAGTCCTACGACCCAAGGCCTGGCACGAGCTATTGAGGGCAAACATTGTGCCTATAATAAAAGCAGACAAAGACCTAGAAAATATAGGTAATTATAGACCCATATCATTAATTAATACAGATACTAAAATACAATCTTCCATTATAGCTGATAGATTAAAAACAGTAATACCACAACTTATTAATAATGATCAAGTCAGATTTATACTAGGGAGGTCCTCAGTTAACAAGCTTAGAAAAATAATAAACATAATGGAGGAAGCGGAGAGCAGTGGAACCCCTTTAATACTTCTGTCAATAGACGCAGAGAAAGCGTTTGACAGGGTTGGATGGGGTTTCATGTTCGCCGCTTTAAACCACTTTGGATTACTGGACCAATCCTACAAGCCGTGTCTGCTCTCTACAGCTCTCCATCAGCCAAGATAACAGGGTCAGGTTTTACATCACAAGATTTTAATATAAAAAAATGGGACCAGACAAGGGTGTCCTCTCTCCCCCTTACTGTGTATAATGGTGCTAGAACCCGTAGCAATTTTAATAAGACAGAATAATAAAATTAAGGGATTCACAAATTCACTAGGATAATCCAAACTAAACATAGAAACATAGAAACATAGAATGTGACGGCAGATAAGAACCATTCGGCCCATCTAGTCTGCCCAATTTTCTAAATACTTCCATTAGTCCCTGGCCTTATCTTATAGTTAGGATAGCCTTATGCCTATCCCACGCATGCTTAAACTCCTTTACTGTGTTAATCTCTACCACTTCAACTGGAAGGCTATTCCATGTATCCACTACCCTCTCAGTAAAGTAATACTTCCTGATATTATTTTTAAACCTTTGTCCCTCTAATTTAAGACTATGTCCTCTTGTTGTGGTAGTTTTTCTTCTTTTAAATATAGTCTCCTCCTTTACTGTGTTGATTCCCTTTATGTATTTAAATATAGTCCTGGCACTATAGTGGTCCTTAAATAGATGACATCCTATTAAAGGACCACTATAGTGCCAGGAAAACATACTTGTTTTCCTGGCACTATAGGGTCTCTAGGTCCCCCTCACCCTCAGGGCCCCCCTCCCGCCGGGCTCTAGGGGGTTGAAGGGGTTAAAGCTTACCTTTTTTCCCCTGGCAGGCTCCCTCAACGGTGGGGACTCTCCTCCTTATTTTCCCATCATCGACTGAATGCGCATGCGCAGCATTAGCCACGCGCGCATTCAGCCAGTCCATAGGAAAGCATTATCAATGCTTTCCTATGGACGCTGGCGTCTTCTCACTGTGAAAATCACAGTGAGAAGCGCGGAAGCACCTCTAGCGGCTGTCAATGAGACAGCCACTAGAGGCTGGATTAACCCATTTGTAAACATAGCAGTTTCTCTGAAACTGCTATGTTTACAGCACAAAGGGTTAATCCTAGATGGACCTGGCACCCAGACCACTTCATTAAGCTGACGTGGTATGGGTGCCTATAGTGGTCCTTTAGCATTAGAAGAGCCAATCACTTCGTTCCCAGAACTACTGAAGGAGATAAACAACTATTCCAAAGTCTCAGGATATAAAATAAATCTGGAATAATCAACAGTTATAGCTATAAATATGAATAAAAGGACTATTAAAATACTTGTACAGAACACAGGGCTACCCAAAAACAGTGACAGACTAAAATATCTGGGTACCAACATAACTTCAGAATTAAAAGATTTAATAGAAGTTAACTTTCTACCCCTACTAAAGAAAAACTAACAAAAATCTAAGGGATTGGAAAGGCATGGGTTTCTCATAGTTGGGTAAGATTAACATCTTAAAAGCATATATCCTGCCAAATGGTTGTACCATTGCAGAATGATTCCAATTAATTTCCCAGAAAACTGGCTGTCTGTATTACACTCTTATTTTGTTAAATTTATTTGGGGTGCAGGGCAGGAATCCAAGTATTGGCCAGATCAAGACAGGATGGAGGCTTGGGGTGCCCAGAAGGTTTACAATGTTATCAGCCCAGCAGACTATTTCATATAATGCTCACACAAAGCAAGGCCGCTACTCACAAAATATGGTATAAAATGGAAAAGCTAAAACTGGGGTTGGAAACTTATCCTCATTATTTTGGATTGTTGGGGCTAATAAAAAAATTATTAGAGAGGCACGAAGCAAACCTCAGATACTTAAAGAGCTAACGAGATGGTGGGATAAACTTACAAACAAGAAAGGCTTTAAAAACAAAATAATTGATACGCTCTTTTTTTTCGCAAGTATCTCAGATATGTTAGAAAATCTAAAAACAGACTTATGGATGTTAAACGGGGTAAAATAATTTAAAGACATAGTGGAGGAATACAACATTAATCCTTTCAACCAAATTATGAAGGACTTGAATATTCCCTCGAGTGAACGTTCAACTATCTGCAAATTAAAAGCTTTCTAGCAAATCACCTCTTTAAGAATAAAGAGGAGGATACCATAAATCATATACAATTATTTGAATTAAAGAACTATAAAAAACCTAATGGCAAAAATAGAAGAAGAACAATGGATAAAATCCCTAAATAAGCTAAATAAAAATATACACTGTCTTTTAGAAACCCAGTTTAAACTATCAAATAGATGGTATTTAACACCCAAACGCCTAAAGAGAATCTTCCCAGAACTACCAGACAGATGCTGGAATGCAATGCTGCTAAAGATAATATGGTCCATAGTTGGTGGCAGTGCACACCCATAAATACATTTTGGAAAGAAGTAATCAAGATAATATATCAAATAACGGAAATAAAACTACCCTTTAAGCCTGAAGTGGTTTTACTAAACTTGCACTGGCCAGAAATGACAAAAAAAAACATCAATGGTGTAATTACATATAATTACGGCAGCCAAATTACTTCTTGCAAGAAATTGGAAAACAGAGACAACTCCAAATATCAACAAATTAATAAAGCAAGTATTATGGCAAGCAAGAATGGAAAGAGGTATCCTGGTAAACTTGGGAAACAGATATAAACAAAGAAAGGGGGTGATAGAACCCTGAACCGGGCAGACAGACAAATAGAATGAGTAATTAAAAAAATTCAATAGAATAAATTGGCGCAACAGGAACTAGACAGCATATTGCTAAAAAAAAACAAGTATTTAGATAATGCAGCAACCTACAAGGAGTTCTGATATACACAATCTCCAAGAAACAAATATATAAAACAGAAAGTGTAGGTGCGCAAAACAATATGATAAATAGCGACCAAGGATGAAACCATAAACAGAGTGTATGAATTGTGCAGGTTTCCACCAAAGTACATACAATAGTGTATTAGAATACAAATATAGCCAGTGAATAGCCAGCAAGTGTACAAAGATACAATGTGGTCAAGTAAGAATTTGTAACAAGTAAACATATACTTGCAATTGCACTGGTGTTCAGGAACAAGTAGATTTAAAATACATAAGAACACAGACCTAATGCAAGAATGTAAATAAATAGTATTAAGGTATCAGAAAAAGGTAAAACTCACAATTGTGGAGTGGTCGAAGTACCACTCCAAACTATCAGGCACCGGGAGGATCAGCCCCTTGAGGACATTGGATCCAAATTGCATTATGATACACGAACTCACTCTCAGCCGAAATAGTGAAGTAGAATTTTTTTTGCTTTATTCCAAATAGATGGTTTGTTTATGGTTTCATCCTTGGTCGCTATTTCTTATATCGTTTTGTGCACCTACACTTTCTGTTTTATATATTTTAGACAAATAGAATATGAAAACATAGAAACCACACAAGATATAAGAGGCTCTCGTACTCTCCAGAATTAAACGTGAGGGGTAGACAAGAAACCTATATTAAGAAATAGATAGAAATAGGGGGGGACCCGGGTGGAAGGGATGGGTAAATTAACAATCCAGCAATATATTGATGATGACATTGCAACAAAGCCCGCTTCACACAAGTAATATAAAGCGTATGCAGGGCTGGTACAAGTCTGAAATAAAAAATTAAAAAAGAAAAGAACTTTGAGTACAGCTCATGAAAAATGGGGCAAAAACAAAAGTGTTGAGTTTATAATTTTGTCCAGTGTACATCTATATATATATATGGGTTATACACCCCTGATTGTGTCCCTGACACTATATGCTCATCTTTCTACTGAGTTCAGACATGATTCTCCAGTGAATGCATATAAAAAGCAACATGAACAATTTTTCACCTTGTAGGTGTCATGAAAATCTGTAATCCAGCACTTACTATCTTCTTTAACTGAAGTTTTAGGCTGAATTGCATCATAGTTCTAACACCCATTAGAGGAATATTGCTGTCATTCTTTACCGCTTGGGGTTAAGTTGTGGTTATCCACCATTCCTAAATGCGGGTGAAAAGGAGCTTGTTATTCCGGATCACAAAACAGCTTTATCTTCACTCTCTCAAAAGGCACAGACAAATTCAAAAAACAATGTATTTAGCACAAGCACAGATTAGGTTGCATTTCAATTGACATCTTCCTTGAAACCAAGGAGATAGCAAACAGCAGGAGATATAAATACAATTACTCTGTAATATACTGCCAAGGAGAAAAGGACAGAGAGAGCAAGAGTTAAGTAAAAGGTACAGATGAGAAGCAGAAAGATACACACCTTGCAAATTTCAGTGAGGGATTTGGGCACTAAAAACATATTGTAGTGACTTGAAAACCTAATTGCAAAGTTTATGCAAAAAGTACAGATTTGGAAATATTCTCCAACTCCGCTATCATAACTGCTTTCGGTATTAGCCTAAAGTTTGTCATTTGCATGTAATTTAGCTACAATTGGGAGTTTAATGAATCCGGAGTTTAATGCATCCCGACTTCACCCATTTCGCCACAACAATCCATGAAGGACCCCAGAATTCCCAGCATGGCAAACACCGTTAAACGCAGGAAGCCCAGAGGCACACAAGATGATGCAGGTGCAGAAGCCCTGTTTCCCGACATGGAATCAGTGATGGGGTCACAGACTCTCTCACAGCTGTCGAAGATCCACCCAGCTATACATGAGCAGGTTAAATATATGTAACCCAAATATAGAAAGTGTAGATTCACCTCCTAGCGAATAGAACACACTCTTAGTGGGTAATAGTAAACAACAGAAAAACAATTACCCTTGTACTAAATGTATAGTAGATAAGGACTCCTCCGGGTCCTCAATAGATATGGGAAAAAATGAATCTACAATACAATAATAACAGACATAGCATAATACTGTTGATATATAAGAAAGAGTGGAAGTATAAATAGTAGTTCACACTCACAAACCAAATTTGGCATATCTTATCAAACCATGTAAATCTCAAGGTTGGTGGACCATCATAGGATACATAGAAGGGAATAAAAAAGCAAAATAGTGCAGAGTATCTTGGTAAAAAATTACACTTTAATAATAAGGCACACTTACAATGTTGTAGTGGCAAGCAGGCATATAAAATCTACCGGTCTCAGGATCAGGTGATGATTTTCAGGATCAAATTTACCCGGTCAGAAGTAATAAAAATAAAAATAATAAAACAGCCTAATCTAAACAATAAAAACTCTAATACTATCAATCAGCCCTACGCGTTTCGTCCAAACGTCCTTGGACTTCCTCAGGGGCAAAAACGTCCTTCTGTGTATAGGTATAATCTTCCTTATGATGCTGGTGACTCTTTTAAATCCGTCTGGTTTGGCGCGTCCGGAGTGTCCTCCAATCGTCCGCTCGCTTCCGGGTTCGTCCGTCCATAGTACTTCCGGGTGCGAGCCGATGACGTAACCGGATATGCGTCTCACGTCTCTCTTCCGGATTTGATGCGTTCCACCTGATATGCGTTCCACCGCTCATTCATAGAGCGGAGAATAGCCACATATAAAGAATTAATGAAACGATATGCAACAGTAATGGACTCTTAAACACTATGATATTTTCTAAGACTTAGAAAACTATTTACATCTATTTACAAAACCCTTAATAACTATACAAGATATAGTGTAAAGATGGAAATTTGAATGAAAATATATTATATTCTGCAGAAGCCATATGTTAAGTTCAACCACATTATCAAAACATGTTATTGTCATTATTGAGGTGAGAAATAGAAAGAAAAAAGTTACATACAAACAAGAGGGTATTCATTAAAGAAAACAGACCAAATCGACCAAATGAGCAGGTTACCATGGAGGCCGTACCAGATCTGATGGGGGCTGGATTATGGATAGAGTTCACAGAGTCCCTATACCCAAATATCTTGTGCCCAGTTTACCCAGAGATGTGATAGTGCACCTCCACTACAACAAAGCAAAGGAGGAACTCATGTCTACTGTAAGGCAGCTAAAGCAATTGTCGAACCCCTTTCAGGATTTGGTTGTATAGGCTGACCTATCACCGTCTACTTTGGCACAAAGATGCAAATTCATCAATGTCAATAAAAACTGCTCCAAGTCCGCCAGATCTCCTACAGGTGTGGATACCTGACCAAGCTCATCATCTGGTGAAATGGAACTATGACGGTAGCAAATGCACCAGAGGATGGCCTACAGGTGCTGAATTTCTGGAACATCATGTCGGAGTCCCACCCCTTTCCCAAAGAGATGTCAACCATTTCTGAGGTTCTCCCTCTTGGAAGACAGGGCTCCCTAAACAGGGCTAAACAGGGCTCCCTAAAAGTCACAGAAGAGCACTCAGCACAGATCTCTTCACCAGGTGACATCCAAACTGATAGGTTATATGCTAATTTTAGTTCTTGCCTGTTAGGTGTGTGAACTTCACTGTACAAATAAGACCTTACATTTAGATTGAGCCCACGATCCTATACCACTCTTACAAAAAAAAACTACCGCAGTTGCAGGGATCACAGCTATGACTGGGCCTGTCCCTCCAGGGGGCCTGGCCACCCTGCGGACCTGTCAGGACGAACCAGTGGCCCAACATGCAGAATTAAGTCAAACACGTAACAAATACCACATGTAGACATACAGGGTGGGAGCAGGGCAATTTTTGCACCGGGGCCCCGTGGTTTCTAGTTACGTCTCTGCTGGTAGAACATACATTAATGCTTACTTAGCACTCATGCCTGTGCTTATTGGCCACTAGGCCTAATTCCATGTAATTCCATATTCTAGAGCACACAACGCAATACCTGTGTGCCTTGGGTAGATGTGGCACTTTCAAGTCAAGAAATTCACCCGCTTCCATACCTCCCATACTGATCTGAGTTATTCAAATACTTCCATCAGTCAGATTCAGATGTTCTTATTGTCAACATCTAGCTAGTCTAACATATGCTGTTTTACTGTTCATTATGTACTGTTTAATTTTTTTTTTTCAATGATCTGTGTTATGGCAGTTATTTGTTTTTTTCTCCCAACCCGCCCTACTCATCCTTCTTTTTCCCCGTACCCGATGTGGCAGACCTTTACTGAGTAAATGCATACATGCACAAGTTCTCTTGAAGTACAGCAAACGCAAGATGCTGGGAGCAGCTCATTTTACATTCTCCATACTCTATCAATGCGAAAATGGTTGAAGAGCCCTCACAAATGAAGAATGATTCAAGCAGAAGATGACAAAAGGGGTGTCTATTCTACTCCATAAGATACATATAGATCCAGATGGCAGATTGCTAATACTTGAAGGGTTCCTAAATAACAAACAGGTCACTAATGCAATATCTTCCTGCGCAAAGTCTGTTGCAAAATACTAGCCATGAAAATGCGGCACCGGGACATTCTCAGCAATAATAACTCCTTGCCTGATACAGAGATTGATTCTACACATGAAAATATTTTTGGTTCGATGGTAATTTTTATCTACCGACCAGGGGTAATGCTATGGGGACCAAGTTTGCTCCAAGCTATGCGAATTTATTTATGTTCTATTGGGAACGATTATTTATTTACCAGAAAGGAGAGCTTGGGGTCCTCTATAGGACATACATCGATGATATTTTTATGGTTTGGAAAGAACCAGAGGATGATTTCAATACCTTTTTAAAATTATTTAAATGCTAACAGTTGGGGAATTAAATTGACCAAATGTTTCAGTCCAAATAATATACATTTTCTAGACCTTAATATTTTCATTCTAAATAACACTCTTAGAACTGGAACCGTCAACAGCTTTATAGAAAAGGATAGCTGTCACCATAGACCCTGGTTGGAAAATGTCCCCAAGGGTCATTTTTAAGATTGAGACGTAATTGCTCTAATAAAGAAGATTTTATTATGCAATCTAATGTTCTTACAAAAACTGTTTGAGGATAAAGGCTATAATAGCACCAAATTGGGGGAAGAAATTAAAAATAACCATGATCTAGACAGATCACAATTATTAAATTATAAGGAGAAAAAAGAGATGTATCATAATAAATAAATCCCTTTTATCTTCAACTATGGGTCAAATGTAGGATGTCTGAAAAAAAATAATTAATCGTAATTGGCATATTTTAAAACAAGACAATGAATTAGATGATTTTACAGGTTTTAAACCTAAATTTATTTTCAGGGGAGCCAAGAATTTAAAACAAATTTTAATCTTTAGTTATATACAAAAAGATAGGGAGGATAATTTAAACAAATGGTCAAGTTCACAAAAAACGTTTCTTCTATTGTGGTAACTGTGTGGTAATTCAGACAATCAAAAATCATAAATAAGAAAAAAGAGTTTCCTATCCACTGTCACTAAAAATGTCAGGGCTCCGCGGGCAGCGGTGAGGGGAGGCTGCAATCCTCTCGCAGCACTCACCCTCGGTCCGTCGCCGCCCGCGGTCCCCTCTCCCCTTACCGATAAGCGAGCGGCGTCCTCTCCTCTTGACACGCCGCTCGCGTCCTCCTCTCCTCCTCCCAGCGGCAGCATGTCTAACGCTGCACGCTGGGAGCCGGCACTATTATCTAAGCGCCGGGGTCACTCACGTGACCCGGCGTTAAAGCTACAGTGCAACAAACACAGTGGGGGGTATAGATATCCCCCACGTGTGTTTGTTAATACTGATTGGTGGTTAGCCAATCAGGATTCAGGCTAGGATTTAAATACTTACCTTTCCTGTCTATCTGTGCCCTGTTGTGGTCTTTGCTTTATAGTATCGATTGTGAACGTGTGCTTTCTGGTTACGTACCCTCTGGCTTGTTATACTGACTTTGTGACTTTCTCCTACCCTTTGACCTCGGCTTGTTTCTCGTTATTCTGTTTTCTGGTTCCCCTTACTCGGCTTGTCTCCTGACTATTCTTTGTGTGCTTAGCCCGGCCACTCTAAGGACCGGTACAGCACACTTTCTGTGTGTGTGTCTGTGTGTGTGTTAGCGTGTTGGGTTCCCCGGAATCGTGACAAAAAAGAAGTTTAATATCCAACCTTTAATAACGTGTGACACGAAAAATGTCATTTATTTGCTACAATGTTCGTGCGGCCTACAATATATAGGGAGAACATCCAGACCCTTAAAAGTTCAAATCAATGAACATATTAGAAATATTAAGAAGGGCTTGGAACTCTACAGTGTGTCTAAACACTTTTTAGAATACCATCATTCTAACCCTATTGAACTAGAATTTATGGGCATAGATAGAATACAAAATCACTAGAGGCGTGGTGATATTGCTAAGAGTCTTGATAGACAAGAATTGAAGTGGATTTTTGAACTGCAGACACTTTGCCCTAAAGGACTTAATTTCATTTTTGATACTGGCACTCTTTTATGATTCTTATGTCAAATACATACCTTTTTGAGAAAAAATTATGATCAAATTACGTATGCACTTTATTGTCAGCTCCCATTTAAGTTAATTGTGCCCTTGTTTTTATTAATATTTTTGCAATATTTTAATGATCCTTGATATATTTTTCGATTGTGTTCTGTTTGCACATTTTTACTATATGCCTCTAGCTATTATTAGATATATATGCACTTTCTAGCTATTTGCCTAATATTTAAAATGCCTCTTTTAAATTTCTATTATATGTCTTTAGCTATTATAAGGTATATAAATGCACTTTTCCCCTACAAACCAGCGCACACAATATCCTGCGGCAGCATTCTGATGACGCCCATCCTGGGTGGGGAACTTTTCTATTTTTGGAGGTCTGTGATTGGAAGGTTTGTTAGGGCAGCTGTGACTTCTCCTCAATTTTTGTATCTGGAGACCGGAAATGCACACCCGGAAGTACCATATATCGACATCAGATCTACACATCTGTTTCCCTTTTTGCTATTAATTTATACATAAATAGTATGTCTTTACCTTTGTTGGTAGATGCATCTGAGGAAGACCTGTCATGGGTTGAAACGCGTAGTGCTTTATATTTTATATTTTTACCACTTCTCTGTTTGTTGTGTTTACAATATAGTGTATTTTATATTTATTTTGGTTCCTGATCTTACAAATCTGATCCTGCATCCTGAAGGAACACACTAAGGCAACTTGATCAACCTGACAGTGTTGAGAGCCAACATTGAAGGCTCTTTCAATTATTTTTCCATATCTATCCATATTGCTGAGATTTGCAATAATCATTTGTGTGCTATTGCCTTATGCTATATATAGTGTTAAAACCACCATCCAGCCCCCTAGCCGCCTTGCCTCCCTAAACATAGTAAAATGTTTACTTTTGTTCAAGTCTGCAGCTACTGACTCTGTCCCACACTCATCTGTGAAAACCACTCCAAACTATTCAACCAAATGCATCTTTGTATGAGCAATAGGACAAAATAGAACCAAGTAGAACTATATTGGCAAGGCAGAATCAACACAATTAAAATGAGCTCTCTACTTGTTTAGAATGCTGACAATTCCAAACTCACTCCTGAAGCTATTTCAGTATCAGGTGCACTCGTTCATCTGTAAAAGTCATCCCCCAAGGATGTGAAACAACCTACTCAGAACTAACCCTAAACAGGGAGGGCTGGGGGTCCCTTACTACATCTCAACACTCTGACTACACCTCAACACTAGCCACCCATATGTTAGAGAAATCAAAGGGACACTATAGTCACCAAAACAACTTTAGCTTAATGAAGCAATATTGTTGTATAGTAGGGATGTGCATGGGCAAAAAATTTGGTTAAGTAAAAAAATTTGTATGCTTTGGCAATTTGGACCAATGGCATTCGTTTCAGTTCGGCACTTTGGCAATTCGGAACTTCACCAATTCAGAACTTTGGTAATTTGGACCCTAACCCTAAACCCTAACCCCTAACCCCAACCACTTGTTTTGCCACTTTTCAATCCGAAGCACTTTGGCAATTCGGAACTTCGGCAATTCGGTTCACTTCAGAAATTCAGCACTTCGTAAGCATCCGAATGTCTGAATTGCACAAAATTCGTCCAAATGTACTTTCAGAACGAAACAGATTGCACGTGTCTATTCTATAGATCTCTTTCATTTAGGAGGCACACCTCCTTGCATTCAATTTACACAGCCTTCCTAAACACCTCCTGTAAATAGTCATCTAATGTGTACACTTCCTTTACTGCAAATTCTGTTTAATTTAGAATGTATCTCCTGCTCTGTTAATAGTTCTCTTATGTTATGTTAGCCTCATGTTAGCAATGTTCAAATTACAAAGCAGAACAAGGAGTAAGTTATAGCTAGTTGAAAATGAAACCATTTTATTTTTGTGCAGACTGTATCACTCACAATCAGGGTGAGTGTGGCTAGGGTGCATAAACAGAAACAAAAGTGAATAACTCCTAAAATGAACACTGCTTCATTAAGCTAAAGCTGTTTTAATGATTATACTGTATCTTTAACCCACAGCAGTACACCCAGTGGGTGGCTCTGGAGGACGCATTCCTCAGTCCACACACCATGGGGGAGCTAATGTGTCTACTGTTCTCTCATTTGTGCACTGATTGATAAGGCACTGAGTCTAACACGGATATATCTCAAGCCATGGGACGATGGGCACCACACTTACTGCTAAATTCACCTCTGCAGCATTAGGTCTTCAGTACATGACACAGACTTGCCCTTATAGAATTGGGTTAAAGCAAAGATCAGCCATGTAGCACAGTTGTTCGAGAAGAACTCTATAAAACCTTTCCAGTCCCTCATGGATGCATACAACCTCCCCTCCAGAGAGCTCTTTACGTGCTTACGGATCAAACATATCACACAATCTCATGGGGTGCAACCACTCACTACAGGAACCCTAACCAATATACAAGGGTATGCTTGGGAAAAAGTCTAGTGCTAAACCCAGACCTGCCTGCTATGCATTGCTATGCATTGCTTTCCCAAGCAAGTGAGCCAGTGACACATACATATGCCAATGGGAGAAGGAGCTCAATACACAGATACCACAGGAAGAATGGCACAGAGCAGCGATCAACCTGCAAGGTATTTCCAAATGCACAAACCACTGGGAGACCAACAGGAAAGTGCTATAATGCTGGTACCTGGTGTTGGCAAAACTTGCCAATATATACCCAGGAACTTTGGATGCATTCTGGGGGTTTAAGAGGCACTAAAGTGCTCCAAATATGCTGGAGTTGGCCCCTAGTACAACCATTCAGGAGAGCGATTGCAAACCTCATAGCAAATGTTATTGGGCAGGAGATCAATTCCTTTTTCTCATGAAAAAAACTTCCATAACCAAACACTGGAGAACGATGAAAATTCCATTGCTCCAAATGGTGAAGAAGACAATCACATCCAGCAGAAATTTTGAAGAAATCCATATGAACAAACTAACACTTTGGCTTTTATATGAGGTGGTCACTCTTGCTGATGATCAATTAATCGAGGGCATTTGATTAGCAGCACCTGTCTGCTACGTAGCCTCTTAATTCCTTTGGAAGCAGAGAGGGGGTACTTAGTTTTTCACACATGGCTTCTCCATTTTTGCTTTATTTTTGGTAAATAAATCAGGACATGGTGTAATATGTCCTGTATTGTTGTTCATCTGAGGTTGTATTAACCTAGTTTTAAGACCTGTGAAGAAACAGATGATTGTTATTATGCCCTGATATGTAAAACCATAGCATTTTAAAGAATATTCTCTCTTTCTCATGACTGTATGTATTGGTGCAAGTCTTCAATGCACTTTGTCCCAGAACAGTGATTGGATACGGAGCTTCACCTGTCCCACTCATATGAAAGATATATAATGATGTGGCAATAGTTGATATTAATTTTGTTTTTTAAATATAGTCAAGCATAGACTACCCAATCACGATTTTTTTAAAATTAATATTGCTTTGGAACAGAACCTCACACCCATGATTCACAGATCATCAGTGGTCATTTTTTGGTTTGATTTGCTATTTGGTCAGTTCAAAAATCCACAGTCATTGTGTGTCATAGAGAAATGTTTGTGATTTTGAAAACCATCTCAATAATTGGAATACTTTTACTGTGACTGTTTTGGTAACTGCAGCCAAGTTAGCCTCCACAAATCAAGATTTTTAACAAAAACTATAAAATTCATTATATACTGTATTTGTTAGAACACAGAGATATTAGATGCTTAATTAAGGGGCTAAAAATTAATGTTTAAGGCAAAAAATATGGCAGATGAGGTTCGATTAATTGTTGTTTACGTTAGATCTAACATAGAATAAACAATATTAACAATTATTTGCAAGAGCTTAATGCTAGTAGATTGAATATAGAAAAAATACAAGGTATTTGAGAATAGAATTGTAGAGAAGTGCTGCATATTACCCACTGGGTAAATAAATTTAACAGTTGCAGAATATCAAGTATTGCACCATAATAAAATAATATTTCGGTCATTTCTAACAGTGTGCACATAACTAACAAAGAAAACAACTGGGCTGCAGTTTAAAACCATGGATCACTCATCTAATACCAATGGTTGGGGAGTCCCAGCATCCGCCATTATCTGTCATATTAAGGTAGCCCTTCCACTGCGCCCAAGCTTTCAGACAATCCAGCTGGCTTTCCCTTAGAAGGTTAACCAGGGCTCGCTGATGCAGCCCGTCGGTCTTCCGGGCACCCCAGACGGGCCGACCTGCAGGAGGAAAGTGCACTGCGCTCCCCTCCAGCCGTTTACTTCTTGAAGCGTGGCCAAGCGCAGCCCAACTATTTCCACCCGCGGAGCCCAGACTCTTACCCTGGTGTCTGCTGCAGGAAGTGTGAAGGGGCGGGGATATGAATTATATCATATTCCTGCTCGCCGTGTACCACACAGTGCGGCTGGTGCCCAGTGATGGGGCTGGGCTGCAGGACAGGACATCACAGAGCCGGGACAGCATGCACCCCAGGGAACATATGTAAGTATGTAATTGTTACTGTCTGTGTATGTATGTCTCTGTATGCATGTATGTAACTGAATGTATGTATATCTCTGTATGTATGCATGTATGTATGTATGTCTCTGTATGCATGTATGTAACTGTATGTAAGTATGTATCTGTATGCCTGTATGTCTTTGTATGTATGTTTCTGTATGATAGTATGTATGTATGTTTCTGTATAACAGTATGTATGTATGTGTCTGTATGACGGTATGCCTCTGTATGCATGTATGTGTCTGTATGCCTGTGTGTCTCTGTATGTATGTGTCTGTATGCCTGTATGTCTTTGTATGTATGTTTCTGTATGACTGTATGTATGTATGTGTCTGTATGGCGGTATGCCTCTGTATGCATGTATGTCTCTGTATGTATGTCTCTGTATGCCTGTATGTCTATGTATGCCTGTATGTCTATGTATGCCTGTATGTCTATGTATGCCTGTATGTCTCTGTATGCATGTATGTCTCTGTATGTGTGTATGTATCTCCCTGTATGTCTCTGTGTGACTGTGTGTCTGTATGTCACTACCAGTGTGTCTGTATGTCTCTTACTGTATGCCTATATATGATTATGTCTGTGTTTGTTTGACAGTGTACCTGTATGACTTTGACTGTGTGCCTGAAAAATGATGCCTGTGTGCCTGTGGTTTGGGATTAAAGACACACAAAGGTATCTGGAGGGGAGGGACACACAAAACGGACTGAGGGGAAAAAGAGCCACACATAGGGACTGTGGTGGAGAAGGAGACAAAAAAAGGGGCTGGGCTAAGGAAGAGACACAGAAAGGGGCTGGGATAAGAATGAGACACAGAAAGGGTCTGGAGGAAAGTAAGAGACATACAAAGTGGGTTTTAAGACACCGTAAAGGGGGAATAAAATACACTAGAGCACAAAAGGGGTAAGAAATTAAAAAAGGGTGTTACAACAAAACACACAGGTGAAGATGCATTTTTTTATGCATCTTCATCTGTGTAGCTGAAAATCCTTGCATTTGGCCTTCCCCCACCCCAGGCCTCCCCAATTCACATGAATGTTTCAAACCCAAAAAACATTCAGGCTCACAGATCTTTGTAGGATCATGGAAGATCAAGAGTTTTTATGTTAGACATATTACACAATTACCGAAATTTCAGTTATTTAATGATGGGAGGAGTAGCCCCCTCCACATGAAAGGCATCCACAAAATCATTCAGACTAATTACAACTCATGTATTTTCGATGCACTGCAAAAATAAAGAATGTAAAAAATAAATAAAATCATTCAGGCTTTTATTAGATCAGGTAAGATCAAGTGTTTGTATTTTAAATGTCACATAATTACAGGGATATTTCACATGATACCTCAAAATAGCTCTTATACTTGACAGTTTTAGGGACAAAAATAGTTTGTAAACTACATGCACCTGTCTATCGAGAAAAAAACAAACCTAATATGACTATAATAGTTATGTAATCACTGTCATGCCTCAAAAATGGGCCTTGTATTTATTTGTACCTTGTATAAGTTTTCTCTTACCTTAACCAGCAAAGTACTCCATATTATTTGACTACACAGAATAATCTATGTATATTACAAGAATTAAAAACGTTCTAAAGAAACAAACCATTTGATTTGTTTTATAGTAATGTAAGGCAAACATGGGAAGCTTGTTGCAAATATAAATGTCTAAAAATACTGTTAAAAGTGAGTTTAGTCACCCACTAACTTTTTATTTCATTATTTAATCTTGTTCTCATTTCTCCCCACAAAGTCAGCCTGTACCTGCTGTCTATGTCATGTAGTGCATATTCATATTCCATTTTTAAATACACAATAAATACAGACACACCAGAGAAATGTCTCTTACGAGAAAAACAGCTGTTATTTTGCCTGGTGAATAGATTAGATGTTTTAGAACATTATCGAAATAAAGAGATCATGATTCAAATAGGAAGAATTATTTGAGTGCAGAGATAGCACATATTAATATCAAAGAATGTCAGAATAAATCCTTTAATCATCACTAAGTGTAAGACACCTGTAGCTAGTAACTCTTTCAACCAAATTGCCATACCTTGCAACACATTGCGCTGTGTTCCAGACTCCTGGGGTTACAGACCATTTAGAGGAATTTAAATACAAACTACGGATGAATGCAGAACAATTTTAATTCAAAATATAGATGTGTACAGAACATTTCTAAAATCATGATGTTTCTCTGATACAAGCAGTGACAGTACATATTAGTTGCTATCACAAAAAGAGTTTAGTCTGGCAAGTTTAAATTGCCAAGTTGGAGATATTCTAAAATTAAGTTACATTCTCAACTTTCTGAGACCTTCCACCTCATTAAAAAAAAAAGCATTTATTAATTCCGGGTAGTAAACCAGACAGTAAAGTATTTTTTTTCAGGTGGTATAAAATATATCTAAAAAGTGGTATAACCCCCAGTAATGTAGACAAAGTTGTAATTTGTCAAATGGTTGATGTATATTCCCTGGTGGGCCAGTCCAACCCTTCATTGCAGACATATTTGGGTGGCATATTGAATGGCATATTTGTATGAGAGCATCAACAACGGTGCTTAGACTGGCCCCTCTAACCTCTTGACAGCAGTGATCCCCTTATTTTATTTTGTCCTATAACCAGGGCAGGTGCCAAACGTGTACTGCACATGGCTTAAAAAAAAAACCATCCCTGTTCCAACATCACAAACCAGCGCACATGCACCATAGACAGTAGTTTGACATGATCAACTTACCGTAAGTACTCTTTGCCTAATTAATGTGGCTCAGGTAAAACACAGTGCAAACCAGATAAGTCATCACCAAATTATTGCTGCTGGTTGATGTGCTTGTGAGCGAGCAAAATAATACCCACAGATAGTGTGAAGGCCTGCAATGTGGCAGCAGGGGTGACAGTGCAAATGGTCTATCATCAGTTGCCCGAACAAAGTCTGGTCCTGGCCAACAGTAACAATGTTACTGGCTTCACTTATGACCAGTTATGTCAACTGCTGATCTATCCAGAAGTGTGCAGTATTGCAAGGATTACAACTGCACAAGGTCGGCGTGTCCTATAGGCGACTTAGGCAGTTGAGATAGGGAGGACCACTAAGGGGTAGGGGGAGAGGGAGGACCACTAAGGGGTTGGGGGAGATGGAGGACCACTAAGGGAGGTGGGGGAGAGAGGATCACTATGGGGGAGTGGGGGAGAGAGGATCACTAAGGGAGGAAGACCACTAAGGGGAGTGAAATACCGAGGGACAGGGAGAAGAGGGGAGAAACCACTAAGGGACAAACCCACTAAGAAAGCTCTAAGGAAGAAGGGGACATCTCTAAGAGAGAGGAGGAGAGGAGGGGAGGAGAGAGCACTAAGGGACAGAGGGGTAGGGGAGATCACTAAGGAACAGGTGAGATCACTAAGGGACAGGAGGGGAGGTGAGAGCACTAAGGGACTTAAGGGGATATCACTAAGGGACAGGGGGCAAGGGAAAGCACTAAGGGACAGGAGGGGGGAGCTCTGAGGGACAGATGGGAAGAGCACTAATGGACTGGAGGGGAGGGGGATATCACTAAGGGAAAGGGGGGAAAGGGAGAGCACTAAGAAACCACTGTGGCACTCTGCAGATGTGGCCAAATAGTAAAAAAACCTAAAAGTTAGCATTTGGTAGTTATAAAAAAAAAAAACAGAATGAGGAAGATAGACAGATCTATAAGATTAGGCAGAACGAGGCTAACCAAGTTATAAGAGCTTCCAAATCACACAAAGAAGAGAAAATAGCGCAGTCAGTAAAAAAAGGGAACAAAACATTTTTAGATACATAAATGAGAAAAGGAAAGTAAAACAAGGATTAGTTAGATTATAAAAAAGGAAGGTATGTGGAAGAGGATAAAGGTCTAGCTGACTGCCTCAATGAATATTTTTGTTCAATATTTACAGATGAAAATGAATGAAAGGGGCCTCAGTTAGGAAAAGGGACATATGAGTCATTTGCTACATGTGAGTTAACAGAGGAAGAGGTTCTATTTCAACAAACATATAACAAACTATGACAATGTCACGATTCGGGAACCAAACACGCTAACAGGTCACAGAAACAAAGGGTGCAATACCGGTCCTTAGAGGGGCCGGGTTAAGCACACTAAGAATAGTCAGGAGACAAGCCAAGTAAAGGGAACCAGAAAACAGGAAAACGAGAAACAAGCCGAGGTCAAAGGAATGGAGAATACGGGAAAGTCGGAATAACAAGCCAAATAATCGGTAACCAGAGAGAGACGCACAAGCAAACGGCAATACAGGTAACACAAGACCACAACAGGGCACTGAGAGACAGGAAAGGTGAGTATATAACTCCTGTGCTTAATTCTGATTGGATAATTTCCAATCAGAAGTAACAATCACACGTGGGAGGTATTTACACCTCTCACTGTGATTATTGTGCTGTTGCTTTAACGCCGGGTCACGTGAGTGACCCCGGCATTCGGATAAATGTGCCGGCTCCCAGCGTGCAGCGTTATACATGCTGCCACTGGGAGGAGAGGAGGAGGACGCGAGTGGCGCGTCAAGCAGTGAGGACGCCGCTCGACGACAGGTAGGAGCCCTGACAGACAATATGCGACCTCTAATTTGTATACAAATAAGCAATACGTAAGTTGTGCTTCATATCTAAATTTGCAATTTAAATTAGATGTGAATATAGGCCTTCAAATGTATTAATAAACATACACATGGACAATAACCACCACTCTGAAATGCCAAAAGAGAGAGGGGATTTACCTTATCTAAGTTTCTAGATTGTCTGGTATTTTAAGACTGCCTTTTTCAGATTTGTTGTTTCTTATCCTGTCCAAAGATATAAGCCAAAGAGAATTATATTTATTACAAGAATATGCTTGTAGTTACCTTTTGAGCTTTTCTATTAGATTGCTGCTGTTGATTTTTTTAGACTTTTTCCTTAGCTTCACCAAAAAAAAATTTTTTTTGTTTTTTTTTTAAAGGTATCTTCATTATTATATAGGTGAATTTGGGTTTTTATCTATTAATTCCCGACATGTATCCCAAAGAGATGACTTCTTACTAATAATTTGTATACTGAACATTTGTTCCATTTTGATCTGAAATTTTAGTTGTTTTTTGACTTGTAACCAAGGAATGAAATTTCCATTTTTCCAGTTCCTGGATATAACTATTTTAGTGGTTAAAAATAAGTGAGTTATAGTTATTATGATCTTCTGGGACATAGGGTGCCAATTTAAGTGAAGTAAGACTACTTCTGGAGATAATTTTAGTTCGAAATGTAAATTTATTTAATAAATTGATGTATTTCTCCAAATATATATTTTTTTTTCATGCAGTCCCACCAAATATGTAAATATGTGACTGTAGATAGCCCACACCTCCGACATAAATGATCTTCTGTAAGGAACATATTGTTCATTCTTTCTGGAACTAAATGCCATCTATTAATTACTGTAAAAATGAGATTCTATTAGATTTGAAGAATGTGTAATATTGGAGACATTTATGAAAGAGGACCCCCAATCTTTCATTTCTATATTGATATCATGATAAGTTAAAAAAAACAAAGAGGGGGGAAAAAAGAGAGAAATTGGAGCCCAAATTTTGACTACTACCTCCTAGCTTAGGGGCTCAAACACAAAGAAAAAAGAGCGAACTGGAGGTAGCAGAAAATATAGAAAAAATGGAATAGCCAAAGAAAAATATCTGTAATCTTTAAAATGTCACTTTTAATGGTGTATCTAAAAAGTCGCTAATTATAGTGGACTAAACCAATACAAAAGACTAACAACAATAAATAATCAGTCACTATACAGGAGTAGATATGTCCTGTGACTGGGCGGGACTAGATATGTCAAATAGGTCTTTGTCAAGACAAATATTAAATAGTGTGACGGGACTAAATATGTCCAGTAAGTCTTAATTAAACCAAATACTAAATAGAGCCAAACAATTCTAAGTGGTTTGTAACGACCAAAAAAAATAGTACTTAGGCAGTATTCAGCTCCATAGAGCAATTACCAACTACACAGTAGCCAGAGGATGGTAAGTTATTGATATATTTGTTAAACAGTAACAATATATAGTATGGTTTCTATAATTTAGTGTCAATTGATAGCATTGTTGCAATGACTTGCCATTGACTTGCCATTGTCAGTTTGATATCTTATCCAGCTTAATGAAGTGGTCTGGGTGCCAGGTCCAGCTGGGGTTAACCCATTTTTTTTTATAAACATAGCAGTTTCAGAGAAACTGCTATGTTTATAAATGGGTTAAGCCTTCCCCCAAAGCCTCTAGCGGCTGTCTCATTGACAGCCGCTAGAGGCGCTTGCGTGATTCTCACTGTGAAAATCACAGTGAGAGCACGCAAGCGTCCATAGGAAAGCATTGATAATGCTTTCCTATGCGACCGGCTGAATGCGCGCGCAGCTCTTGCCGCGCGTGCGCATTCAGCCGACGGGGCGGAATGGAGGAGGATCGGAGGCAGAGAGCTCCCCGCCCAGTGCTTGTAAAAGGTAAGTTTTACCCCTTTTCCCCTTTCCAGAGCCGGGCGGGAGGGGGACCCTGAGGGTGGGGGCACCCTCAGGGCACTATAGTGCCAGGAAAACGAGTATGTTTTCCTGGCACTATAGTGGTCTTTCAGTATCTGTTTAGCAATAACCACAATAAGCCTAATAAAAATGACCTTGCCTTGTTTTAAGATGGGTAAGATGTCCCTGACCATTTCTTCGGGAAATGAACCTATTTTGGCCGCATGATTAAAAATATTTGTTAGAGTTTTGGCGGCTACTATACAAGCCCCCAAGAAAATGGGAGGTCTAGCAATGCCAAATGTCCAAACCTATTACCACGCAGCAATATTGGCAACAGCTATCCCTCACATTGTCTCCGAGCCCAGTCCACAATGGGTTTCACAGGAACGAGACCTATTGGGCACACACGACATCCTACACCTACTTTGGACACCCCTACGCGTCAGGCCTGCTCATCCCCTACTCCCTACACAAATGCTACTGTTGTTTCAGATATGGGATAAATACAGACCCAGATTGGGCAGCACCCCCGGTCTTTCTCTGGTGACACCCCTCAAGGCCATGCCCTACATTATCCCCACACACCTATACCATCTCTTTTCTGCTGACAATCTCCTGGACTACCCCAGCCTAGTGGATAAATTTGCACTCCCGCACTCCTCGCTTTACTCATATCTACAATTAAAATCCTACCTGTCCAGGGAAGCGACACGCTGTCCAGGCACCCCCAAAGACACCAATAGGATTACCGTATGGGAACAAATGTGTTTATCCGCAAAATTACTACCACATTGTAAACCGATCTCCATGTGCCTCGGCTCCATAGCTAACTACAATCACTTCACCACCAAATATGCCCGACAATGGGAGAGGGACCTAAACTGTCCAGGGCCACTTAAATCTTGGGATACAATCCTCACCGACCCACTCAAATTACTAAAGTCGTCAGCCCACATAGAACAACACCGTAAAATATTATACCGATGGTACTTAGTGCCAACTAGGCTACAAAAAATCTTCCCCTCCACTTCCTCACAATGTTGCATTCGGAAAGAAATTATTTGCACACGTCTACTAATCTTACTTGGCCTAAGGAACATACTAAATACCATGTTGTCCATATTTTCATTGAGTGTGGCTGATGAAGGGTTTGCCCCCTTCCCTCTGTCAAATAATTATCAACACTGTCTCTTCCATGATACATCTAACAAACAAATATATGTGACCAGATTGAAGGGTTTGGAGACAATAATGAGGAGCACAAAGGACATCCAGTACTAGTCAGCATAGATATGTACTCAGAGAAGAATACAATCTAAGCTTTACTTAATGGGTTACTCTAACCACCATGACCATTTCTGCTTTTAGAAGTGGTTGTGGTGGTGTGATGGGATGGGATTTCAGCTAGGCCTGAAATTTAGTAGGCCTAAAATCTCCATGTGGCATATACAAGTACAGGTATCAGTTAGTTACGTGTAACTGTCATCAATGTACTGAGCATGTACTGGATTTGAAAAACCACATTCCATTCTCCTAGTGCCATACTGCCTATCCAAAAAAGGTAATGCTGTAAATACTGTTTAATGATTGGTGTAAGAGTACAGATGGGGGATGCATAGCTTATAAAAAGCCTCTACTTAATGTGCTCAGTGCTCAGACATTTTGAACATGAGTTCAGCTGAGACCTGATCGGTGAGAATATATACCTTTTCTTCCTGAACTGACCTGTGTCCGGACTCTCTGTGCGTGGATTCTTCAGAATTCTCCTATAACAGTGGTCGGAGTCTGTATGTGCAGCGTTCCAGCTTACCATATGTGCACTTTTGTGACAGAGATTGGTTACAACTGTTGCACATGTAACTTTGGCAGTCTGGAACACAGAAAGACAAATCTGTGCAAAAAATAAGTCAATCAAGCCACATTGCACACTGGCAACATACATAATTAACTTCTCCCTTGCAAGGGGAAGCGTTTGTTCTGCCTCCCTTCTTTTTTCACAGAAGCCCTTCCCCCTGCCCTTCCCCCTTTCCTATGCCCACCATTATTTTTTCTAATAATGTTCCCTGTTACCTTCCCTCCCTCATTCCTCTCTCCAGCTCAGAGCACGCACATCCCTTGTAAGCTGGTTAAAAGGTCCAATCAAAGGCTTGAGAATTGGGCATTAGAAGTTTTTTTTTTTTAAATAACAAAAAAAAAAAAACACACAGCAATTAATCATAAAAGCAATCAAAAATATTAGCAAATGCAGCCAACCCTGGTTGCACCTTAAATAGTGTAATATAACAACTCACCAAAACAATACAAAATGGCGCTCATTACTACGGAAACATATGGCACATAGCACATCCTGGGACTTCATAACTGAGTCCTCTCTAAGACCATCTCGCTTTGCCCTACATCCGCCCATATTACTCAAAGTACCCACTAACACCTCTATTTTCCTGTTTGTTCTCCCTTGTTCTGTAACTACTTGATTAAGAGCATGTGTCAATAAAGCAAAGGACGATTAAGCTAAACATATAACTACAAGCTGTTACACCTTCATGAATAATCTAGACGTAATATATGCCTGTATGATGATGCATCACATGCTAACCCTTCTTTTTTAAATTCTGTACCCTCTTGTACCTCTTATTTGACATTTTTATATATGTGCTCTGTGTATATTAGAGTGAAAAAAAAATCATAACAAAATATAAATGTTGGAGTTACCCTTATAAAATAAATACTGTTTTAAAAAACGAGGTACAAAATGCACTTATTTTATCTTGTAATATACACAGTCTTTAATTTAGTATTTTTTCTTCAAAAAGATAACTAGCTAACGCAAACTTTAAAAACAAAACCAACACAGAGACCGAAATAGGCAAAAGGAAGGACAAATTGGCATTGCATCAGGGTGTTACTGGAGTGGTCACAGCTGGCAGACCACTTGCACAAGTCAATGATGCACAGTTCGATATAATTCTAGAAATGTGTGTGGAGGAACCATAGTTATATAAACTTTTAGTTTTTACATTGACTTTTAAAATATTTCACACTGCTCCAAATAGGAGCTGTCAAATTGTCACTGTAAAGAACAGAAGCAGAAATGAAATATATATAATAATATTTTTTAGGTAAAGAAGTATCCATTACAAAAATTTCCATTTTTGTATTGGAGCGGATTGAAAAGAATGTCAGAATTTCCTTGGATATTTGAAAGATATATATTAAAATATGTATATAATAAGCCATCAGGATAAACAAAAGAGAAGCGATTACTAGAACCAGTTAAGTCATTTTAAATAACAGATGTACAGCTCACCATAACATATGTCTCACTATATGAGTACGTCTGCATCTGGCCCAAGACTTTGTGATGGATGGGCCTAGTAGGCATACAGGCTATGTTGAACCTTAACTGGGATTTGTCCCGCAGGGATCACTGTGTCAAGATATTTGTAATGAATTCATGTTACTTTCTCAAAGCACATCTGGTCTTCTTAAAGAATAACTGTCACATGTCTATTCATATTTATTGTGATTTGTAATAATTCATACTAGTAACACTACTATGTGTCTGTCAAAAAGGAAGATAGCAAGCAGACATTTATATTGTACCAATTGTACAGTGCTGTGAAATTTGTTGACGCTTTTGAAATAATAATAATAATAACAATATAAAATCATGCTAGGTTGGGTTATGTATATTGCTGTTTAGACAAATAACTTTTTCCCCCCATCTTTACAATAATTATGTGGACAATTCCAAGCTTTTCTTCCTTGGCATACACTGAGTACTGATTTTAAAATGGTAACATACAAGCAGATCCCATTGAAGTCAATTATAACTCAATGCGCCCACTATGCAAAAGTGAAAACATTCATGCACTCTAACACAATCTCTTTGTACTAGAGAATGATGGAAAATATGCTATTTTTTATTTCTGACCATGTTCAGCAACAAGCCCAGGCCCACGAGATTACTGGCTTATTGCAGTGTATGTACAAATGTTAACATTTCTCACCTATGCACCTAAGACTCATTTTGTATTGTGTGTGCATTGCCTACTACTCTGAACAAATGCTGGAATATTGTTGTGATAATAAAACTGTATTTAGAAAGACCATGACTTGTCGTGGCAGAAACCTTTCCCTAACAGGGAAGCCGAGGAATTATTTGATTCCTACTGCGACAATCTCCAGGGGGCGGCAAAAAACGCCGCCCCCAAATGCCCAGGCAAATACCTTGTTTGCCTCGTTTTATGGGAGACCAAGAGCTGGCCGGCTGGCCACCTTTGGGCTCCCTCGGGGCAGCAGGCGGTTGTTTCTCAGGCGGACGGCAAGAGCTCAGGGGAAAGTGCTCCCTTGTTGAAAACCTAGAGTGCCCACCCACCTACACGTCCGGCCACCTTCCTGCCCAGCAGCCCCACTGGACCCCAGGTGAAAAATCGACCCAGCTAACCCAAACGTAGGGAGGCTGGGTGGATTTAAATAAATAAAAATAATAATAATAATAACTGTGAGTGTGGGGAAATGTGTCAGTGAATGTGAGTGAGTGTGTGTCAGTGAATGTAAGTGAATGTGTGTGTCAGTGAATGTGAATGAGTGTGTGTGTCAGTGAATGTGAGTGAATGTGTGTGTCAGTGATTTAAGTGAGTGTGTGTGTTTCAGTGAGTGTGTGTCTGTCAGTGAGTGTGTGTGTTTCAGTGAATGTGTGTGAGTGTGTGTCAGTGAATGAGAGGGAGTGTGTGTGTCTGTCAGTGACTTTTTGTGTTTCAGTGAATGTGTGTGTCAGTGAATTTGAGTGAGTGTGTGTGTCTGTCAGTGAGTGTGTGTCAGTGAATGTGTGTGTGTCGGTCAGTCAGTGTGTATGTGTCGGTCAGTCGGTGCGTTCGTCTGTCAGTCAGTGCGTGCGTCTGTCAGTGATTGCATGCGTCTGTCAGTGAGAATGTGCGTCTGTCAGTGAGTGTGTGTCTGAGTAAGTGTATGTCTGCCTATCAGTGTGTCAAATCAGTGTGTGTGTGTATGTCATTGTTTGTCAGTGTATATGAGAGTGTGTGTGACAGGAAGGGGTGGGGAAAATTTAAATTGCGGGGGTGCCCGAGCACCGTCCTGCCTAGGGCAGCACAAAACCTAATTACACCACTGCTAATGATAATTATTTAGTGATCATTTTAAATTGCATTAAAAACACTACCATTACATTTTCTGAAAGTAATCGAGACTTCAAAACGCAGAACAGAGGAATGATATCTTGCTAGAAATATCTACAGCCACTTTATATAATATACTGCGCCACTCTTATTTACCATTTTCTTTTGTATATATCTTGTGTTTTAAGGGTATCACATTTAGAGTGTTGCTAGCAGTGAGAAAAACAATGCCAACTCTAAGTAGCAATTTACTGAAAATCTTTTCATTTTTTCAAGGAGCGCTCCAAAATTACTATTTTTCTTTAATATCTACAAATATGTTTTAAAAAGATGGGCCTGTCACCAGATAACTGCTCTGCTTTGTCTATCAGACATACCTACCCCCTTCCCAAAGGAATATATAGGCGGTGGCGTACATACAGGGGTCGCAGCTGTGACCGGGCACGTCACTCCAGGGTGCCTGACCACACTGCGGACCCGTGCGACCAGGTGCACGCCGCCATGTGTTGTTGTGGACCCGGCCCGCGTGGTAAAACTGCCGGGGCCACATGTGAAGGGGCCAATCAGGGGGCCCCCTGAGATGACATCAGACGCTGGGAGGAAGTGACTGCCCAGGCAACTTCCTCCCAGCAACCACCAGGAGTCACGCAGGAGGAAGAGAGGAAGGAGTCAGGGTATGAATTCTGACTCCCATCAAACTGAGCCACCACTGGACCCCAGGAAAGTCACCCTCCTGCATCTAAAAGGTAGGAAACAGGAGGGTGTCTAAAATAGTATATGTGTGTGTTTGCTTGTATGTATATCTGTATGAATGTTTCTCTGTCTGTGTGTATGTCTGTGCATGTGTGTGTTTGTATGTGTGTGTGTATATTTGTCTGTGTGTGTGTGTGTGTGTGCATGTGTGTGTTTGTATGTATGTGTGTGTCTGTATATATGTGTGTGTGTGTGAGTTTGTATGTGTCTGTATGTATGTGTGTTTGTTTGTATGTATATGTGTGTCTGTATATATGTGTCTCTGTGTGTGTTTGTATGTATGTGTATGTTTGTGTGTTTGTTTGTATGTGTGTGTGTGTACAGTGGTGTACATACAGAGGTTTCAGCTGCGACCGGGTCCCCTGGTTTAACCACTGGGTGCGGTGAGGGGGGCCACGGATCAGTTTTCGCACCGGGGCCCCATCGGTCGTGTGTACTCCACTGTTCATAGGTACACAATTTTCCACTGCCCCTTTCCCCCAAACTTGCCCTCATAGTACTATTGTCCATTTGGTTCATACATGCTAAGCAACACTGTTCCATCAAGTTACAAGACTCGAATAAATAGTGAACACTTGTAAAAATAATTTAAAATGCTTTTAAGCTGTCTTTACTCTTCCTTAATTCCATCTCTCTTCACGTCTCCTTCTCTCCTGCTCTTCCTCCTCTTTATTAAAGATCTCTCCTCTTTTTCCCAGTATCCCCATGTTATTTCAGTTTCCCTGTCCAGGTTACTTTTTAATAAATGTTCCTCTTTATCAAAGCTATCTTCTCTCCACTGGTATTTCTCTTGTCTCCTTTATCCCAGATCGTTACTTACTGTCCCCTTAATTTCAACCAACCCCAATGTGTCTCTTTATTCATGCTCTCTCCTCCTGTCTCACCTTTTTACCTTCTATTAACATTCTATTTGTTTCCTCTTTGTCCCTTTGTTTAAATGGTTTCTCCTTAGCTCCTTTTAACCCCAGTGTCTTTTCTATGTCCCCTTTATTCCAGCTCTGCAATTAGTGTTCCCTTTATTCCAGCTGGTATCTCTTTACCCCATTATTCTGGTACTCTCGCTACTTATCCCTTTATAACAGCCTACGTTTCACCTGTACTCTCTCTCTTTGTCACAACATATAACCCCAACTCGCAGAGTCTAGGTAGCAGTAATAAGCTTGGACTGGAATAAACGTATTACAGGGCCTTAGAGTGGTCAGACCTAATGTAATATATAGAGGAAACGTAGTCAAACACAAGTCTATCTCAGAGTAACAGCGACAATGAGAATTAGCCATAGTCAGGTACACATAATATCAATCAAATGAGTAAACAAGTCAGAAAAGGGTTACAGAGAAACTCAGGGTCAAGAACAAAGTCAAGGTCAATACCAGAAATAACACTATGTATCAAGGAACGCACCAAAGGGTCGGCACCAGGACCGGATAAGTAATGCTACACTCTTTTTCTCAGTTATTGGAGCTCATTGCCCTTTGTTCTCTTTATTCCAGCTGTCATATCTTTATCTCTTTATCCAAGTTAGCCTAACTTTTCTCCCTTATTGCAGCTCTTTCTCCTTTTTTTGCAGTTGTCTTCCCATGTCCATTTTATTCCTGCTTTCTCTTGTCTCCTAGGCATGTGCATGGAGAAAATTTTCGGTTCGGTTCGGTTCGGCATTCTGAAATTCGGGATTTTTGCAATTCGGGACTTCGGCAACTTCGGAACTTCGGCGCTTCAGCACTTCGGCACTTCGGCACTTCGTCAACTTCCGCACTTTGACACCTTTCGCACTTCGACACTTCGGAACTTCGGAATTTCGGAACTTCGGAACTTCGGGACTTCGGGACGTCTATTGCAGCCGCTTAGTAGATAACTCAGTAATTCCCAAGGTATTAGGGACTTATCTACCAAAAGGCTGAAATACCTAAATTGGTCTTTCAGACAAATTTACTAATACTAAGTAAAAATGACTTAGTATTAGTAAATTTTGCTCCTACTCGCTATACCGCGAGTAGGGGCATGTCTAGTAAACAGTGAGCAGCCTGTGGCTGCTCACTGTTTTAAAAAAAATAAAAAATAGGCCCCCCTGGCGGGTGGGGGCCCTAAAGTAAAATGATGGGGGGAGACCTATTGTCCTCACCCCCAGCCCCCACCCCTGAGCGGTGGGTGGGGGCCCTAAATACTAATAGGGGGGGACCTAATGTCCTCCCCCCTGGCCCCCACCCCTGACCGGTGGGTGGGGTCCCTAAATTGGTATAAGGGGGGGACCTAATGTCCTCTCCCCTGGCCCTCACCCCTGAGCAGCGGGTGGGGGCCCTAAATACTAATAAGGGGGGGGGACCTAATGTCCTCCCCCCTGGCCCCCACCCCATAGCGGCGGGTGGGGGCCCTAAATTGGAATAAGGGGGACCTAATGTCCTCCACCCTGGCCCCCACCCCTGAGCGGGGGGAGGACAATTCATGCTGTCTCCCAAGTGTCCTCTTTATTCCAGCTGTCTCCTCATTGCCCCATCTTGTTCCTACTGTCTCCCCATTGCCCCGTTTATTCTAAATGTTCCCTTTTTGCCCATTTAATTTAGCATTCTCTTTGTTAACCCCTTTTCAAGTTCTCCCAGATTTCTCCAGTGGAAGCCAGTATTTAACAATAGGCAAAATAATGAAAAAAATGAATAAATTAATCAATAACTATGTACAAAATGCACTTCCAAAATGCAAAGACAGCCAACCCGTATGCAGGTTTCTATCCTGCCTATCTATTTTGTAGAAATTACATATAACAATATTGGTTCTAAAATTACTGCATGTACAATTCTGCTACATTGCAAAAATATTCTGAGATGGAGATATTATCAGAGGGATGCCTGTATGTTTTATTTTACATTTTGCATTCACTGACTCTGCAGTGTCCTGTATAATATTTTGATTCTGTACTTAGAAAATAAAATATAAGTATTTTTACTTTTTTTTTTTTTACTAACAATGTTCAGTGCATTGTATACATAATGCATTAAAACTATGATTTAAAAAGATTGTTAAAACATATAAAAAATGCAGAGCTGGATATCTCAAACAACTCTGACACATGGGTGTCCCCGGGGGAGGGGGGGGGAGGGGGTACTTGCCCCCCCCCTGGATTATTCAGCTTGTCCTGCTGTTTTTCGTGTGAGATTGAAAATACACTGCTACAGCTTATCCCTGCTTCTCTCTCCTGACTGAAACCGCAGGGGAGCAGCACAGAGTGCAGCCAGCAACTCCTAGACTACAGAGACAGCCTACTGATCAGGTAAGTGAGGGATGGGGGGTCTGCCTACAGATCAGGCAAGTGAGGCATGGGAGGGCAGCCTATAGATCAGGCAAGTGAGGCATGGGGGGGCAGCCTATAGATCAGGCAAGTGAGGCATGGGGGAAGCCTATAGATCAGGCAAGTGAGGCATGGGGGCAGCCTATAGATCAGGCAAGTGAGACATGGGGGGGGTGTGCAGCCTATAGATCAGACAAGTGAGGTATGGGGGGTTGAAGCATACAGAAAGGGTCAGCAAGGAGCAGGAAGGTAAATTAAGAGAAGGAGCATAAATGAGCAGGAAAGGACATCAAGGAGCAGAAAGGGGCAGCAAGGAGGTGGAAGAGACAGCAAGGAGCATACAAGGTAAAGTAGGAGAAGAAGCACAAATGAACATAAATGAGCAGAAAGGGGCAGCAAGAAGCAGTAAGGGGCAGCAAGAAGCAGTAAGGGTCTGCAAGGAGCAGGAAGGGGCAGCAAGGAGCAGAAAGGGGCAGCAAGGAGCAGGAAGGGTCAGCAAGGAGCAGGAAGGGTCAGCAAGGTGCAGGAAGGGTCTGCAAGGAGCAGGAAGGGTCTGCAAGGAGCAGGAAGGGTCTGCAAGGAGCAGGAACGGTCTGCAAGGAGCAGGAATGGTCTGCAAGGAGCAGGAATTGTCTGCAAGGAGCAGGAACGGTCTGCAAAGAGCAGGAATGGTCTGCAAGGAGCAGGAATGGTCTGCAAGGAGACGGAAGGGTCTGCAAGGAGAAGGAATGGTCTACAAGAAGCTGGAAGGGACAGCACGGAGCACAAAAGGTAAAATAGGAGAAGGAGCACAAAGGAACAGAAATGAGCAGGAAGGGGCAGCAAGAAGCAGTAAGGGGCAGCAAGGAGCAGGAAGGGTCTGCAATGAGCATCTCCCCAGGTAAAAAAAATATCAGTGTTAATGTGTACACTTTTATTTACTGAGTGTCAGGAAGCACAGAGTGCTGCTTGGTAGGGGTGTCGCTGATTGGCTAGAGAGGTCAGCTGGCCATCAGTAGCTCCCCATTATTAAAAGAGTAAAACATTTTTATGAACCGGGAACTAGCGATTGGCTTAGAACGTCAACTGACCACTCTAGCCAATCTGTATGCCCATGCCTGATGTAAATCTGCACTTCCTGACACTATTTCAGAAGCCGAATACCACTGAGTGACCCGGAGATCTGGAGCTGGAGGAAGCCTTTGGGGTTAAACCATTTGCGAGCGCTTTAACCCCTTAAAGGAAAGAGAGCACCCGGAGGCTTCCTGGCATCATAGCATTTTCATTTAGATGAAGTTGTTATGGTGACCAGAATGTTCCTTTAATTTGCTTAAAGGAACACTATATTGTCAGGAATACAAACATGTATTCCTGACACCATAGTTGTGAAAACGCTATTCACCCTGGCTTTATGTGATAATGACTACGCCCCTTCCCTTTCATGACACTGTCAAAAAGGGACCAAGCATGGATTTCATTACAATTATGCCCACCCACTCCCCACCCCTGGAAAAATTCCTTTCCCTCCTGATAATTATATGGGAGTCATAAGCTTTTTTTTTAAAAAAAACTTTTTGCTGTTGTACCAGGATATAACGAGCTGGGTTATTAACCATTAACCTTCGCACTGCAACATTTTTTATTTTTTTTTACTGCTTGTGTGCCGGCTATTTGTGCTGCCAACACACAAATAACATTAATTTTTTTTACATCTTAATCCAGAAGTATCCTGTAAGGCTGAAATCCGGTCGGCATTCCATACTGTTCAGATGCTACAATCCTAAATTCGGACACTGATAAATGCTGTTATCAACGTCTAGATTTTGGCATCCAAACACACCCATATGGTACCAGATTATTTTTGCTGACCTGGATTAGTGGCATTCAGCTTTTAGGGAATAACCCTTTATATGTTGTTTAATAAATATTACATGAAACTTGCCTTTGGCCAAACATTATATAATCTGATAAAACTTGGAGGTAATTTATTTTTGCAGAAAACTTGTTAACGGGTGAATATTTTAATAGCTCAATACAAAGTTATTTAATGCAATTATAGTTATTTATTAAAGGCGCTGCTGTTGACAAAGTTGGATTGGCAAAACACTACAAATACACAGCAATCATTCACTATCGATACAATATTTCTTCAAATCTTGTTCCCCAAACAGTAAAAGGATGACATATAAAGATCAAAGTCTAGGTGTCAACATTTAGTCATTGTTATTTTGTACGGATTGGCAGCAAATGAGTTAATCCATTCAGAGCCTTGCAAGAAATTTTTAAGCCTAGTTCTTCAGTGTGTCCATAAGTATAGTAATGGCCTCTTGATTGCATGCTCTACCAAAGGAAAGGAAGAGATCAGGATTGGTTTTATACGCTGACAGGAGAGACGGGGTATCATGTCAACACATCACAAATACAGGTGGATAATCATAAATAACACTGAGTTAATCTACAGAAAGCAAGCTGAGCACTCAAGGTGAATCTGTAACAGCCCAGCATCCGTTATTACCTCATATATTAAGAATGACAAATACCAGCAGAGTATTAAGGGGCATAGCCACATCAGACACTAAAGGTGACAAGCTGCGACCTAGATTTATCTATGTGCTATGCTTTAGTGAATCTTAAAGGAGCAGTCCATGATAGTCCCTGTCTGTAGAACTACATCATTAACACTTAGTATTTTATATACACAGCATTAGACTGCATGAAGTACCCACTGGGATATCACATCTCCTTTATCTCATTGAATAAAAAGAAACAGGTCCACAAAAATCACATTGTGAATAAGCAATGCTCACTGAGTGATGGGTGGAAACAAAAAAAAATAGATTTTACAAAGACTATGTTTATTCCTGTTTGCTTGAGTGTAAGGTGTGCCCAGCATTGGCATCCCAAATTGTTGTGAACTACATTTCCCATGATGCTCAGCCAGCCTCTAGGATATGCTGTATACAGAACACCTCCAGCAGAAACCCATGTGGGTATGGTCAATGGACTGCAAGTATTCATTTATTATATGTTACATTTAGTGTTTTTTTTTTTTGTGAAACATTTATTTATTTACTAGATTATTATAAAAAAAAGTGAGCTGAACACCTTCCACTTAAATATTGGACCTCCATTGTCAAATTAATGACATGAACATAAAAAAATAACACAAGATTCTACTTAAAGAAACTGCTGGCCAAACCAAGCCAGAAAACTTTATATATAAGCATAGATAAACAAGCCAAAAAAACAACCCCTTATATTGTATTGCATAATGGACAGAAGTCGTGATCCTCTGATATATATGCAGCAATTTTGCTAAATACTACACCACAATGTACAACCTAAAATAAGAACCTTCCATCTCACGTCTTTCCACAGAGGACATCAAAAGATACCTGGATGGGCTGGCTCTACCCCACCCTTAGTCGGGACCAACAAATGAGACTAGCAGAACCCATTACAATACAGGTGTAATCATGCATACAATCCCTGCCTAGTGGAAAAGCCCCAGGCCCAGACTGCATTTATAATATCTATTATAAGAAATTTAGAATGAATTGAAAAGAAGAACTTTCCCCCAAAAATGGTGCTAGCACATGTGATAATTTTGCCCAAGCCAGGCAAGCCCCTACCCATTTCCTAAACTTCAAGCCTATCTCCTTGTTAACACTAAGCTTTTTACAGAACTAAGCACTATCCTACCAAGTATCATGAATGATCACCATGGGGGCTTTATAAAGAAAGGTGTAGATAACAATAGAAAAGAGGGGTTGCTGGTATTGTTAGATGTTGAAAAAGCATTTGATCCCTTAGCTAGCGATTCCTAGAGGAAATGTGCAGATTCGGCTTTCCTGATGAGTTCCTTGCAGTCACTGTGACCCTATTTATCTCCCCATGCATCACAATTCCAAATGCAGGTTTTGTGTTGGACCCATTCCAGATATTTAATGGAACATGACATGGGTATCCATTATACCCGGTATTATATGTTTTAGCATTAGAACTCTTAGCGGTAGCAATGAGATCGAACATCAATATACAGCTGTGCTCAAAAGTCTGCATACTCTTGGAGAATTGGTAGTAAACACTGAATAAAATTATAAACGCAACACTTTTGTTTTTGCCCCCATTTTTCATGAGCTGAACTTAAAGATCTAAGTATTTTTCTTTGTACACAAAAGGCCCATTTCTCTCAAATATTGTTTACAAATCTGTCTAAATCTGTGTTAGTGAGCACTTCTCATTTGCCGAGATAATCCATCCACCTCACAGGTGTGCCTTAGGCTGGCCATAATAAAAGGCCACTCTTAAATGTGCAGTTTTACTGTATTCAAGGGCAATGGGGGGGATTCGGGGAGGGTCGGGCGTTCAGTATCTGGCGTGACCACCATTTGCCTCACGCAGTGCAACACATCACCTTTGCATTGAGTTGATCAGGTTGTTGATTGTGGCCTGTGGAATGTTGGTCCACTCCGCTTCAATGGCTGTGCGAAGTTGCTGGATATTGGCAGGACCTGGGACACGCTGTCGTATACGCTGATCCAGAGCATCCCAAACATGCTCAATGGGTGACATGTCCGGTGAGTATGCTTGCCATGCAAGAACTGGGATTTTTTTAGCTTCCAGGAATTGTGTACAGATCCTTGCAACATGGTGCCTTGCATTATCATGCTGAAACATGAGTTGATGGTCGTGGATAAATGGCACAACAATGGGCCTCGGGTTCTCATCACGGTATCTCTGTGCATTCAAAATGCCATCAATAAATAGCACCTATGTTCGTTGTCCATAACATACGCCTGCCCATACCATAACCCTACCGCCACCATGGGAAACCCACACGATGCCATACACGCTGTCTGCCAACTGCCCTGTATAGTGTAAACCAGGATTCATCCATGAAGAGAATACCTCTCCAAAGTGCCAGACGCCATCGAATGTGAGCATTTTCTCACACAAGTCGGTTACAATGACAAACTGCAGTCAGGTCGAGACCCCAATGAGGACGACAAGCATGCAGATGAGCTTCCCTTAGATGGTTTCTGACAGTTTGTGCAGAAATAATTTGGTTATGCAAACCAATTGTTGCAGCAGCTGTCCAACTAAGCTGTTTTCCTGGCACTACCTCTGCCTCCCCCCTCCCTCACGCCCCTTCTTACCGGTAAAGAAAGGGTTAAAAACTCTCTATTAACTATCCTGATTCCAGCCGCAAGGTCGAAGCTCCACCCCCTTCTCCGTCCCGCGACGAGTGGGGTCTAATGCACACCTGCGGCAAATGCTGTGCGCGCATTAGACCTACCCATTGCAAAGCATTGAATGACTGCTTTCCTATGGGGAAAAAATCTGACGCAGGAGGTCCTCACGCAGAGCGTGAGAATGTCCAGTGTCAGATAACGGACCAAAAACCAGTTTCGATTCCGGAAGACCTCTAGTGGCTGTTTGATAGACACCCAGTGAGGGCAGACTTAGAGCTGACTTAGCAGACTAAGAGGTGCAATGTAAACATTGCAGTTCTCTGCAACTCAATGAGCTGAAGTGGTCTTGGTGCCTACAGTGTCCCTTTAATAAGTGATTGAACAGTACTGACTGACAATTTCAAGGCATTGAATATCTTTTTATACCCTTTCCCATATTTATAAAGTTCCATTACATTATTACGCAGGTCTTTTGACAGTTCTTTTCTGCTCCCCATGGCTCAGTATCTAGCCTACTCAGGGCATCCACACGACGAGAGCTAACAAACTCATTGACTATTAATACACAGACACTAATTGCAATTTAAAAAGCCACAGATGTGGGAAATTAACCTTTAATTGCCATTTAAACATGTGTGTGTCACCTTGTGTGTCTGTAACAAGGCCAAACATTCAAGGGTATGTAAACTTTTTATCAAGGCCATTTGGGTGATTTCTGTTATCAATATGATTTAAAAAGGAGCCAAACAACTATGTGATAATAAATGGCTTCATATGATCACTATCCTTCAATAAAATATATATTTTTTGCATGATCATATTTTCGAAATAAATGCCAACATTTTACAATTTCTGCCAGGGTATGCAAACTTTTGTGCACAACTGTACATGGAATTTGTATAGGGGATAGAGAATATAAGCTAAACCTCTTCACTGATGATGTTCTCCTTACATTGAACCAGCCCCTGATAACCTTGCCCAATCCGCAGGCCACCCTAAAGGAATATAGCATACACTCCTACTATAAGCTGAATAACTAAGCAACGAAGTCCCCATGTGTTGGGATTTGGGTTGGCTGGGCCCATACTGTCTAGACTTCTTTTAATTTTGATTAGAGGAGAGACTTTGTAACTTTTTAAGGGAATTATAATTACGAAAAACTGGACTGATCTATTCCGACAGAATTATTTGTAGCTCTATAAAGAAATTATACAAACTCTGAGGGGGGAGGGCAAATGTTTGTTGTGTGACGGGAGAATTAAAACAATAAAGATGATACTGTTACTGTATCTCTATCGGACACTTCAGATTTCTTGCCCAACAGGGTTCTAAAACAAGTGCATTCTCTATTCTCTTCATTTGTTTTGAACAGTAAAAGACATGGGAATCCCAGAGGTTAAATTCTATTTATGTGCTGCCCAACTTTCTAAAGTAATTCTTGCCCGGTCCATAGAATATTCCCCTCAGTGGGTGCAAATTGAATATGTCTGGGCGAAATGTACAAATATTTAATATTTGTTTTGGTTCCCAAAGCTAGATAGTTGTGCCCGTCCTCCTTACTTCCCACAATGCAACTGTTATTGTCAACCTGGGACCAATTCCATTACAAGCTATGTGGATAATCCCCGTGGCTGTTAGCAGTGGTGTATCCTGGTTTTGTGCTGCCCTAGGCAGGACAAAACTCAGGCGCCCCCCCTCCCCCCGCGCCACCCCCACCCATCCTTTCCCCCCGCCCCGCATTCTAAATACACACACACACACACTCGCTAACAGAAACACACACACGCTAACAGAAACACACACACGCTAACAGAAACACACACACACTAACAGACACACTTACACTCACTAACAGACAAACACACTCACTAACAGACACACACTCACTCACTAGCAGACACAAACTAGCAGACACACACACTCACTGACATACACACACACTCACAGGCAAACACACACTAACAGACACACAGTCACACACTAACAGACACACACACTAACAGACACAGACACACACACACTAACAGACACAGACACACACTAACAGACACAGACACACACTAACAGACACACACTAACAGACACAGACACACACTCACACACACACATTAACACATTTTTTTTAAATTTATTTTTAACACTTTTTTTATTTTTTTTAACACTTTTTTTAACACATTTTTTTTATTTATTTTTTAACACTTTTTTTTAATTTATTTTTCACACATTTTTTTAATTTATTTTTCACACATTTTTTTTTTTATTTATTTTTCACACATTTTTTTTAAATTTATTTTTCACACATTTTTTTTTTATTTAACACCCCCCTTCCCCCCAGCCTCCTTACCTTTGGGAATGCTGGGGAGGGGGGTGTCTCTTCCTCCCTGGTGGTCCAGTGGCTGCTGGGTGATCGGGCGGCACTGCCTGGCGGGCAGGCTGGGCGGCCGGCGAGGGAGCACTTCACCTGAGCTGTCTGCTCAGCTCCCTCGCGCGCCTCAGAGTGAGGCTGGGAGCCGGAATATGACGTCATATTCCGGCTCCGCCTCCCAGCCTCACTCTGCGGCTGGCGAGGGAGCTGAGCAGACAGCTCAGGGGAAGTGCTCCCTCGCCGGCCGCCCAGCCTGCCCGCCAGGCAGTGCCGCCCGATCACCCAGCAGCCCGCCGGCATGTCTGTTAGCCGTAAGGCTAACAAGGCATTTGCCCTGGGCATTTGGGGGGGCTTTTTTTGCCGCCCCCTGGAAAATGCCGCCCAAGGCAAATGCCTTGTTTGCCTCGCGGCTAATACGCCCCTGGCTGTTAGCAACACCACTATTCAATACACATAAATAATCCAACTTGTAATCAAACATCCTGGAGGCGATGTGGGGTGATAAACATTTGTCAATTGTTCCACCAAGGGAACATGATCAAATGTCCTGACTTACAAATGGTCTTTGTGAAGAAAGTTATGTCCAGGCACTCAGGATATTGCACAAAGTAGATTTATTGGACCAAAGAGCAGCGTTTCGGCCTGCACAGAGGTCTTTATCAAGCTTGACAAAGGCCTCTGTGCAGGCCGAAACATTGCTCTTTGTTCCAATAAATTTGCTTTGTGCAATATCCTGAGTCCCTGGACCTAACTTTCTTCATATCTGCTAAATTGGGATTTGCCAACCCTGGGCCTGGAGCACCTGGTTTGTCAGTGAGAGAGTGGGATCTCTTTGTGTATATTACAAATGGCCTTTAACTTACTATAAGCTTCATTGTTCTCATATCTTCAACATAAAGCTCTTCTAGCCCATATATAGGATAACCCAGGGGTTAATACAGTGGCCAATTTTCTTACAGTTTTGAGAAAGATGTGTCTACAGATTATCCCACTGACAAAATTGTTGTCTTTGTGTTATTCTTTTGTGAACCACGAGTTGCTCACTCCTGAATTAAGTTTGCCCAGGCCTGGCACAAAGATCTGGGACATGCTATTGAACCTGCTAACTGGTTATGTGCCTGTAAAGCTCGCAAAGGACACCATGTGCTACACATTTAACAATAATTAAAACAAATTCTTGATAGATTGTATCAACCAAATAAGCACACATGTTCCTTAAGTGCAGCAATATCTGTTGAAGTTGCCACACAGAGGTGGACACTATACTCTACATTTGCTGGTCTTGTCAATCTATAGCCTCTTTCTGAAAAAATAGGCAGCCAAACTGATTTCAACACTTGTAGGGTTCCCATTGGATTGGAACCATCCATAGAAATGTTCCTTCTTTTAAATTTACCAGAAAACCTGCCCACATCAATTTTAAAATTAATATTCCAATGTTGACTGCTGCTATTCTACTGATTGCTCAACAATAAAAAAAATATTGCTGTCCCAACATTAGCAGAATTAATTTCTCAAGTCTCACTAAATAGTAAATATGAGTTGATGGCCTTGGACCAGTTTCAGATAGGAAGGGCGACTAGGAAGGGATGCGGGATGTGGAATGACTTCACTGAAAAGAATGCAATGATGGAAACATAGGAGAAATGTATCAAGGTTAACTTCAAAATATGTTGTAAATGCTGCAAGCATACTAGCAAATAAACAAACAAACAAACGGTATAGCTGAGCCCAATAGCGATACCTGATGATAGTACCAGAGGTGTCATCTAATACCAACTGAAAAGTGTCATTCCCAACACCATATTAATTTCCTTTGCACCCCCCCCCCCCAAAGTGTACATACCCACTATTGTTCTTTTGAATTCCTTATGCCTGTTAGTTTTACAAGTATAGTGTATTTTCCAATAACAAAAACAGAGTATATAAGAACTCTGAGAATGGGCAAAAGCTTAGAGAATCTCTATAGCTTGCTCATCAGTTAGACCCGTGCAGGTCTCAAAAAAATGCTTTTGCTCACTTGTGCCATTACAAAGAGAATCTATGCCATATTTTCAGATAACAGCCGGACTTAACCCCTTAAGGACACATGACATGTCATGATTCCCTTTTATTCCAGAAGTTTGGTCCTTAAGGGGTTAAAGGGACACTACAGGCACCCAGACCACTTCTGCCCATTGGAGTGGTCTGGGTGTCAACTCCCATTACCCTTAACCCTGCAAGTGTAATTATTGCAGTTTTTATAAACTACATTAACTACCTTGCAGGATTAAGTCCTCCTCTAGTGGCTTTCTATCAGACATGCGCATTAGGTCTCCCCCGCCAGCTGACGTCGGCGGGGGAGGAGCGTGGGCGAAGCCCGACCCAACGCCGAGGGACATTGGCACTGGATTCAGGGAAGTCCCTGTAGGGATTTTAACCCCTCCAGCAACAGGGATGGAGGGTGGAAGGGAGGGGGGCACTGCTGGATCCTGCAGTGCCAGGAAAACTGGTTTGTTTTCCTGGCACTGGAGAGTCCCTTTAACACACTATGTCTAACTTTTTGTGATACTGCGGCAATCGCGGGGTTAATGGTGCTCTGGTCTGCCTCTGTATTAGAGGCAGACCGGGAGCACCGACTCGTGCTGTCCCAGCACATGTGCCCGCTCTGACAGCATGTCAGAGCGAGCACATGTGCTCAGCATACTTACCTTCCGCCTCCCTGCACTTCCGGGTTCACTGTGAAGTGCAGGGAGACGGATCAGTTCTAAACCTGCCCCCTGTAAAAAAATAAATAAAGTTAAATTAAAATCCCACCCCCCTTTACCCAGTTTAATAAAAAAAATAACCACTTTCCTGCCAATTGATCACTGACTACATTTACTGATTTTTTTTTTAACCCCTGAGGGTTAATTCTTTTTTTTTTTTTAACCCTCAGGGCTTAAATTTATTTTATTAATTAATTTAAATATTTTAAAATTATACATTTAGCTAGCTGGGGAGGGTGGAAGTTAGTGGGGAATTGGGGGATTTAGTGTGAAGCTAACTAAGGGTTAACGTTAGAAAAAGTTTTAAAATAAGCTTTAAAAAGTAAATTAAGTTAAAAAAAAAGTTTAAAAAAAATAAAAATAAAAAAACACCCCCCTTTACCCAGTCCAAATAAAAATTAACCCCTTCCATGCCAGTCGATCACTGCCTGCAGTGATCAAAATACAGATCACAGTATTATACTGTGATCTAATTTTTTTTAACCCCTGACGATTAACTTTTATTTATTTTTTAACCCTCAGGGGTTACATTTATTTAATTAACTTATTTAAATATTGTCTAATTAAATATTTTGCTAGCTGGGGTGGCTGGGAGTTATGGGAAAATGGGGGATTTACTGTTAGTGCTGCTTACTGCTAGCTAGGGGTTAATGGTAAAAAAAAAAGCTTAGAAAAATGTTAAATTTGTAAAAAAAAAGTTTTAAGAAAGTTTAGGAAACTTTAAAAAAATTAATAAGCAAAACAAAAGTTTAAAAAATAGTTTTAAAAAGTAAAAAAAGTTTTAAAAAGTAAAAAAATACATTTAAAAACGCTCATTACCACTACACCTGGTACAATTTAGCGGAAAAATGATCCCACGCAAAGGTTCAAAATATGCCTTTTGAAATACCTTGGGATGTCTTCTTTAAGAAATGGTATGACTTTATGGGGTATTTGGATTATATAGCCTGGTAAAATACTCTAAAATGGGACATGGGCACAGCGTAAAAATGTAAAGTTTGAAAAAAAATGGAATGGCTGTGTCCCAAATGTGCCCCTCCGATGTCCACATATACCTGGCAAAGGTACATACAGGGGTATTTTTGTACTCAGCAGACATAGCTGAGCAACATATGAAGTATTATACAGTGGTAGTACACATAAGGCTTTCAAAATATACTGTGCAAACTCACTTTGTGTGTCAAAAAGGCAGAAAAAACGCTTATTACCACTACACTGTGTACAAGCTAGCGGAAAAATGATCCCACGCTAAGGTTCTAAATATGCCTTTTGAAATACCCTGGTGTGTCTACTTTAAGAAATGGTAGGCCTTTGTGGGGTAGTTTGAATTTAAAACCTGCGAAGATGCTTGGAAATTGCACATAGGCCCAGCGTCAAAATTCAAAGTTCGGTAAAAACTGATATGGCTTGGTCTCCTATATGGCACTGTAGCTTCACGAAATAGTGCCAAAGACATTCATTGGGGGTGTCTTTTTACTCAGAAGACTTAGCTGAGCATAATTTGGGGGTTTTGAACTTAGTGGCACATATGAAATATACAAAATGCCCAGCAAAAATGCAATCCGTATGTAAAAAAGAAATGCCCAAAATAATTTTTTACCACATACTTTGGCATGTATTGGTGGAAAAATGGGGCATGCTAAGGCACAATATGCACCTTATAAGATACCCGGGAGTGTCTACTTTTACAAATGGTAGGCCTTTGTGGGTTTTTTTTGAACAGTCAAACTACTATAATACCCCAAATAGAAGCATAGGCTCATTAAATCCGTCTCTCATAAAATTCGACTGTGAATACTGAAAAGGACAGGTCTCCTATATGGCACTGTAGCTTCACAAAAGAGTGCCAGAGACATACAATGGGGGTGTCATTTTACCGTGTTTCCCCGAAAATAGGACCTACCCCGAAAATAAGCCCTAGCCGAATTTTCGGGGTGGGCTGCAATATTAGCCCTACCCCGAAAATAAGACCTAGGCATTTTACCTTTGGCGGGACTTCCTTCTTCTATGAGGAGGGGGAGGAGCGTTGCGGGCCGCGGCATCGCGCAGCGTGATGACGACGTGCGCAGCGTGATGACGACGTGCGCAGCGCCGTCAGACTGCCTTCACGGATCTTCAGCGGAAGGATCCATTCCGAGCGGTGAGGCACCCAGTGGTCGGACTCTTTGAACTGTGAGTAGATACCGGTATTTTATGCCTGGGACTTAATTAATTAAAGGGGGGGGGGGGGGTGAATTAATTAAAGGGGGGGGTGAATTAATTAAAGAGAGGGTGGATTAATTAAAGGGGTGGTGGATTAATTAAAGGGGGGTGGATTAATTAGAGGGGGGTGTGGATTAATTAGAGGGGGTGTGTGGATTAATTAGAGGGGGGTGTGGATTAATTAGAGGGGGTGTGTGGATTAATTAGATGGGGTGGAATAATTAGAGGGGTGGATTAATTAAAGGGGGGTGGATTAATTAAAGGGAGGGTGGATTAATTAAAGGGGTGGTGGATTAATTAAAGGGGTGGTGGATTAATTAAAGGGGTGGTGGATTAATTAGAGGGGGTGGATTAATTAGAGGGAGGGTGAATTAATTAAAGGGGGGTGGATTAATTAAAGGGGGGTGGATTAATTAAAGGGGTGGTGGATTAATTAGAGGGTGTGTGGATTAATTAAAGGGGGTGGATTAATTAAAGGGGGTGGATTAATTAGAGGGGGTGGATTTATTAAAGAGGGGGGTGGATTAATTAAAGGGGGGGTGGATTAATTAGAGGGGGTGGATTAATTAAAGGGGGGGGTGGATTAATTAAAGGGGGGGTTCAATGTACATACCGGAACCGTAAATAAATAAGCCCTACCCTGAAAATAAGCCCTAGTGTGTTTTGTGTGACTAAAATTAATATAAGACCCGGTCTTATTTTCGGAGAAACACGGTACTCAGCAGATGTAACTGAACACAAGATAAAACTTTGTACAGGAATAGCACACACCAACTTTACAAAATACACATGAGAAGTTCTTTGTTATAAGTTTGTGTGCCAAACCCCCCAAAAAACACAATTTTACTCCAATATTTAGCAGAGGTTGGCGGTGAAATGGCTACGTAGAAAGTGATAAAACAACATTAGGTAATTGGCCTGTGGTGTCTAATTTATATAAATATATACTTTTGTGTGGCAATTTTGTTTTCTTTTATGGCTATTAAGCTTACAAGACAAACATACCAAATTCTAAAATCGCTCCACATTAAAAGTTTATTTTACTCCTTGTGCTTTGTGACCTGTAACTACCAAAAAAATCTTAAAATCCCAGACACATTATATATTCTGTAAATCAGAACAACTAAATGAATTTATTTTTAATTACTTTCCTTAACCTGCACTGATTGTGCACACATTATTATTGCAAAAACTGTAAAAAAAAAATCAAAATGTTTCATTTTTTTTGCATTTTTCTGTATTTTTTTTTAGAATAAATAAGCATTTATGTATATATATGTTACATCAAATTAAAGCCTTTTCTGTCCTTTAAAAAATGGTATATAATATGCGTCGGTGCAATAAATTAGCAAAATGCAAATTGCAGTTGAACGCAAACAGCAAAAAAATGCAAAACATGCTGTTGTCATTAAGTGAAAGACAAGCTTCTGAAGCTCTGTCCTTAAGGGGTTAAAACCCATCTCTTTAGGAAAGCTAACGGCCTCCCAGAGTAACCTCTACCTCACATACCTGTCTCTTGCTCTATCTTAACCCCTTAACCCCTTAAGGACCAAACTTCTGGAATAAAAGGGAATCATGACATGTCACACATGTCATGTGTCCTTAAGGGGTTAAGGACACATGACATGTGTGACATGTCATGATTCCCTTTTATTCCAGAAGTTTGGTCCTTAAGGGGTTAAAGGGCAGCACTCTACTCTCTCCTCCAGCTCTGCTTCACTCCCACCTTATTTGACTGCTATTTCCTGTCCTACCTCCTATAGACTGTAAGCTCGTTTGAGCAGGGTCTTCTTTAAACTATTGTTCCTGTAAGTTTTCTTGTAATTGTCCTATTTATAGTTAAATACCTCCCTCTTATAATACTGTAAAGTGCTACATAATCTGTTGGAGCTATATAAATGGCAATAATAATGTGGCGAAACCAACCTCGCCACTATGAGCTGGAGAAGCCTGGTTGCTCGCCTGCTTCCTTTGGACTATGGACCAGACTTTAAAAAGCTTATGTTACCTGCAGAAAGGCATTTTCATGCCTTTCAGCCGGGGTTTTCGGTAGATTCCAGCTACCGAACAAACTACCGTATGAGGGACCACTGCTTGACCCTCAACACGGAGCCTTGTCTCGTTCTTGGGGGGATTTACTGTATGCTGTTGGAGATCGATTGCTAGGAGTGTAAGCTGATGTCTGCTTTTCCTGTTCGTCTGCTAGCAGCTATTCGTGAGGTTCCAGTTTGAAGTGCTATTTTGTATCCAGTTCTGGAGTTTGGTGTTCTGCAGTAGCTGTGCCTGTCTCTCAGAAAGGGGCATATCGCCTAAACGGATTTTAACCCCTTGTCTGCTGAAACGGTCCGTTACAATTGGTGGCAAGCGGCGGGATCGTTCCTACAACCAGAGGGACAGCTACAGACAACACCATTCCTGGATTACAAAGTGAGGGCAACGCCAGTACCCGTACAGCGCCCCTATCTACAAGGAACCAACTGCAGCAGAGCAAGCATGGCACCCAGCTACACGCAGGAGGAGTTTGACAAAGAGCTGAGATCACGGCTGATTTTCCTCGGACCCAACCCCCCGGAGAAATACGTGCAGCTCGTGAGTAGACAGGTAGAAGAGTACCTTCAGGTCGGAGCAGGGCGGGCACGGAAGTTGGCAGGTTGGGAGAGACCCCAGTGGCCGAGCAAGTTGCAGGGAGAGAAGCGTGTTGTCCTTCCTCCCCAGCGGCAGTGTGTACCCCAGGGAGCTGATGGTGTCGTCCGTCCTCCCCAGCGGCAGGCCGAGTTACAGGGGGCAGAGGTTGTTGTTCCTGCCCCCCAGCAGCAAAGTGATATGCCAGGAAGGCAGTGTGAAGTGAAGGGAGAGGAGAGCAGCGTCCTCCCTCCCCAGCGGCAGTGTGTGTCTCAGGGAGCAGAAGGTATAGTCCTTCCTCCCCAGCGGCAGTGTGTACCCCAGGGAGCTGATGGTGTCGTCCATCCTCCCCAGCGGCAGTGTGTAACCCAGGGAGCAGAAGGTGCCGTCCTTCCTCCCCAGCGGCAGTGTGTGTCCCAGGGAGCAGAAGGTGCAGTCCTTCCTCCCCAGCGGCAGTGTGTACCCCAGGGAGCTGATGGTGTCGTCCATCCTCCCCAGCGGCAGTGTGTGCCCCAGGGAGCAGAAGGTGCAGTCCTTCCTCCCCAGCGGCAGTGTGTACCCCAGGGAGAAGATGGTGTCGTCCATCCTCCCCAGCGGCAGTGTGTGTCCCAGGGAGCAGAAGGTGCCGTCCTCCCTCCCCAGCGGCAGTGTGTACCCCAGGGAGCTGATGGTGTCGTCCATCCTCCCCAGGGGCAGTGTGTCCTGCAGGGAGCAGAGACAGTCAGTCTCGCACCCCAGCAGCAGGACAAGAGAAGGAAAGGGGAGACAGCTGGTCTCCCTTTCCACCAGCAGAGAGAATGGCAGGGAGAGGAGCCTGCTAACCTCTCTCCCCAGCGGCAGTTTACCGTCCAGAGAGAGGAGCTTGTTACACCCTCTCTCCAGCGGCAGCCTAACTCACCAAGGGGAGATGTTAAGCCCCACATCCGTGCAGATGGGACCGTAGTCTCTGCACTTACAGCACCAGGGGTAGGGACGGTCGGTCCTGTCCCCCAGCCACAGAGCGATGTATCCAAAGGGGAGACAGTCGGTCTCCCCCTCCGGCAGCCGAGCGATGCACCTAAAGGGGAGACAGTCAGTCTCCAGCAACCAGGCTCCAACCAGACTACTCCCGTGGTAGAGCTGGCAACAGGACAGAGTACCGCTGGTCTCTGCCCCCTCAGCAACCCACCAAGGCAGCCTAACTGTTCCCCACACAGTCATGGTGAGACACATGGACCTGGACAAGTTTGTAATTTTTTCAGGTGTAGTACCCAGTTATTGTGGGGGGGCTGTACTAATAGTTGTGTTTTGTGGGTGGGTTGCTGGACTAACCAGGGCACTGACCGGCAGGAGGTCAGGTACCCTGTTAGTCTAATTGGTAAAGGGGAGAAGTGTGGCGAAACCAACCTCGCCACTATGAGCTGGAGAAGCCTGGTTGCTCGCCTGCTTCCTTTGGACTATGGACCAGACTTTAAAAAGCTTATGTTACCTGCAGAAAGGCATATTCATGCCTTTCAGCCGGGGTTTTCGGTAGATTCCAGCTACCGAACAAACTACCGTATGAGGGACCACTGCTTGACCCTCAACACGGAGCCTTGTCTCGTTCTTGGGGGGATTCACTGTATGCTGTTGGAGATCGATTGCTAGGAGTGTAAGCTGATGTCTGCTTTTCCTGTTCGTCTGCTAGCAGCTATTCGTGAGGTTCCAGTTTGAAGTGCTATTTTGTATCCAGTTCTGGAGTTTGGTGTTCTGCAGTAGCTGTGCCTGTCTCTCAGAAAGGGGCATATCGCCTAAACGGATTTTAACCCCTTGTCTGCTGAAACGGTCCGTTACAAATAATAATAATAATAATATATTTGAACTTTGTGAGCTATGTGACTGTATTTATACCTTGTACAAGATTTTGAAAACGAAATAAACGTTACAAGTTGGAAATAAAAATAGCATCAGACAGGGCAGCAGTTATTTTAAAGACAGCATGCAGTGCACATTTTCTGTAATTAACACTTATTTATACATTAAAACTTATTGTATACCTCTCTGTTTCACCATTTAATTGATATGTACATCAGGAAAAAAGAATGTAGTTACAATGTTAGGAATCCATAAATAGCCAATACATTACTATGATACAAAGAACCAGTCTTTTAAGAAACTAGTCTGAATTGGTACCAAGTGTAACTTATTATCAAAGCTTATAGCATACTGTGCATTGATGGACATAACCGCTGTCCCTAGAGATATTCTTTTGAAGTGTACATATTTGCTGACAGACATTCTATTATTAGCATTAGGTCTCTACGGGAAATCTATTGATTTTCTTTTTTTAAAGCTTGTATCTAATTGGAACTATTTGTGTTTTTTTAATTGGCTAATAAACTAGATTAAGTGGGCTGTATACCTCACTTTTTATTCAACGGATTAGTGTTGCAAATCCAAAGTTGCTTCACTATCCAACAGGATAGAACTGGCAACTTTTAGACAAGTTGGGCACGGGGCAATTATAAACACTCAGTTGGCCAAATCCACTGCACCATTATCCTTCTTTTTAATTAGTTTCAGTGCTGATGGGTATGTAGTTAGTATGCAAATACCAATTACTATAATTTTTTCTTTAAATACATATATAAAAATAAGCATAACAAGTGACAATAATCTGCCGAAGTGCCATCACCCATGTGTACACCCATCCAAAAATGTCTACTTTCTAGTAAAACAATAAAAAATATATATATTTGCAGGGTGGACTTGTTTTACATACATTTTATCTTAAAATACTACCATATAATGTGTCTTGTAAGCACATAGTAGGAATCATTTTAAATGCAGCTCTGTATGAGTCATCCCAAGGGTTCTTGGTCTCTGTTTGCAGCAATATGGTAACTTCATTGCTTTAGAATATTGTCATTTGCCTGCTCTATGCACTTTGGAGGGTAAGCACCTCATCAACATACATCACACTCTGCACATTACATACAGTTCAGATCAAATTAAGGCGGCAAAATAAAATCTACTATAGATGTAACCAGACATCTGAAGTCTGTGTTTCCATTTGAAAGTGTGCTTATAATTCTTCACAGGTATGTTTTTAACAGCAGCATTTGTAACAGTACTTAAAGAAACAAGCAAGCTCCCAACACCATAACCACCATAGTGGTTAAGGTGCCGGGCAGGGCCGGATTAACATAGGGGCTGATGGAGCTGCAGCTCCAGGCCCAGGCCCATGGATTAGGCCCATTGATTTAAAAAAAAAAAAAAAAAAAAAAAAGATTTAAAAAAAATTTTTTTTTTTACACACTACTCTTAGGTTTGCCAGGTATTTCTCATGTATTTCTTATGGTTGCCAGGTATTTCTCAGAAGTATTTCTCAGGTATTTGAGCCTGTCTAGCTGGTGCCGGTATTGCAGTAATACCGGCAATAGAAATGTCTATCTCAGTGTAAGCAGAGATTATTCTGCAATACCAGCGCCAGCCAGTAGGTTTTTGCTGTTTGTGTGGAGAGAGGCAGGGATAAGAAGTTACAGCATCTCCCTCCCTGCCTCTCTCTACTCACTGATCTGTGGGGAGCAGCTCTGCACAGAGAGTCCAGACAGCAGCTCCGAGCCTGCGAGACATGGGGATGGTGAGAGACTTGGGACACTGGGGTACATGGGGATCCTAAAACACTAGGGACACAGTGGCCCCATGTCTCCCAGTGCCCCTGATGTCTCTCAGTGTCCCCATGTGTCCCTGGTGTCTCTCAGTGTCCCTATTGTCTGTGCCCCTAGTCTCTCAGTGTCCCAATGTCTCTAAGTGTCCCCTAGTGTCCTAGTGACATCGGGACACTGGGAGACATGGGGACACAGACTCTAAGGGACACTGGGAGACATGGGGATACAAACACTAGGGGACACTGGGCGACATGGGGACACTGAGACACTAGGGGACACCGAGAGACATGAGGACACTGTCCATAGTGTTCCAGTGTCCGTAGTGTTTCAGTGTTTCCTAGTCTCCCAAAGTCCCCTAGTCTCCCAGTGTCTCAGTGTCCCAATGTCTCCCAGTGTCTTCATGTCTCCTAGTGTCTCAGTGTCCCCAAGTATAAAAGAAAAAATCTCAGGCACTTGCTGTGATAGATTTAAGCAGGTTTATTGGACACCACAATGTTTTTACCTGTACCCAGGTCTTTATCAAGTCTCTAGTGTCCCCTATGTATCACAGTGCCTCAGTGCCCCATGTCTCCCAGTGTCCCCTTGTGTCCCAAAGTCACCCAGTGTCCCCATGTGTCCCAGTTTCCCCAAGAGTCTCAGTCTCCCCAGGTCTCCCAGTGTTTCCTAGTATTTCAGTGTCCCTATATCTCCCAATGTCCCCTAGTGACATGGGGACACTGGGAGACATGGGGACACAAACACTAAGGGACTGGGAGACATGGGGACACAGACATGCCCCCTTTTTGTGTATGTTCGCCCCTTTCGGTAGTTCTGGTTATGTGATTTGTGTCAGTGGCCCACCCTTTTACCCCGCCCATAGACTTCCTGCTTCACTGGACACTGCTGTTAGGGGTATGGGTTTATTTGAAAGATGAAAGCGTGAGATTAGCATAGGGTATGTGTTTTCTCAAAGCTGCATCCTATGAGTTTCCCTCCAGCACCATCTCCATCAGATACATGACGCTTAGGAGGTGGGACTGTTTTAGTGTTTTTGGTCAATAAGATTTTGTAATTAGGCCCATTATAATTGTCAGCACCAGGCCCACTGGGCTCTTAACCTGGCCCTGGTGCCGGGAGGTCCTTATCCCCCACATGAAAGTAATTAAACTATTAAACTATTTGGTAACTGTGACGGATGACCTGGAACCCCAACCGGGTACCTCCATCAATCGCTACTTCCTAGTAATCCTTGCACCGCACTGGAACCCCAGAACCACCGTAAACCCCACAAACCGCTGGGGCTTGGTTGGGGTCTCACTGTCTTCCACCCACCCTGTACCCAATACCAGCTTCCAGTGGGTAGACCTTTCCTAGTCCAGAGGGCAAAGCAAGCTACTCTTACAAGAGCAAGTGTTGTAATTCAAGGGAGTATAGCAATCCCAAGAGTGACTATAGCTCTCCAATCCCCCAAACATGAGCCTAGACTTCATGAAGGATAAAATTAATCTGTTTAATGGCAGCCACAACTTATATGCAGGTCCCTATGCAAGGGGCACTCCCCCCTGGACCGGAGAGAGTAGACTACAGTAAAAACATATACACAATTACATTGGCTGTCAGGTTCAAGACACTCCAATAAAAAAATAGGTCAATCGCTCCCCTATGCCTGGGAGATAATTTAGTCAGCACTGTATTAAACTCAATTATCTCCAGGCACAGAAAACATAACATTTTATAAAACCCTCAAGATACCTTAAAAAACACAACATCCCCACAAAAGTGATTGTAAATGCTTTCCTATGCGACCGGCTGAATGTGCGCGCAGCTCTTGCCGCGCGTGCGCATTCAGCCGACGGGGCGGAGAGGAGGCGGAGAGGAGGAGGAGAGCTCCTCGCCCAGCGCTGGAAAAAGGTAAGCTTTACCCCTTTTCCCCTTTCCAGAGCCGGGCGGGAGGGGGACCCTGAGGGTGGGGGCACTCTCAGGGCACTCTAGTGCCAGGAAAACGAGTATGTTTTCCTGGCACTAGAGTGGTCCTTTAAGATAGACTTTCATAACTCACCCACCTACACACAGCATAGACCCTATGCATCGTTCACACACAAACATACACTACACCCCTCACACACACTACACCCCTCACACATACACACTGCCCCCTCACACACACACCTCTCCCTGACACACTGTCAGGGTACCTGCCGTCTCTACCTCTGTGGAGGTGAGACACTTGGACGTTCTTCCTCGCAAAAGGGTTGAATCATTCGTTCCTCGCGGTTCCCTCGGTCGTTTACACGCCGGCCGCGAGGGATCCACTTCCTTTTATGACGCGGCGTTCAGTAGCCGACGTCATGACGACAACCCAACCCGATCTGTCAATCAAGCCCCAAGCACGAATGAGGATTCGTCGGGGGCGTGATTACCTGTTTAGATCAGGGTATAAAAGAGGCCTTTCTACGTTTGTTCATTGCCCTGTCGTGGTTCTAGCTTGTCTAGTCACTCAGTGCTCTTGTATGCTGTTAGTTTCTTTGGTTTTGACCCGGCTTGTCTGTTCTACCTCGTTTACCTCTATTACCCTTTGACTCGGCTTGTCTCTCGTTTACCTGCTCTCTCGTTCCCTCGACCTCGGCTTGTCTCTAGACCATTCTTTACTACTCTTACGTTAGTCCGGCCATTCTAAGGTCCGGTATACGTACCCTGTACCTGTTTGTACTCTGCGTGTTGGATCCCTGTCCCGATCCTGACACACACATTGCACACCTCACACACACTACCCCTTCACACTGCACCCTTCACACATACATATCACCGCTTACACACCTTACCTCTAACACACACAGCACTCCCCCTCACACAGCACACACACTGCACCCGTCATCCACACACTGAACCCTTCACACACATACAGAATCCCTCACACACACACAGCACCACTCACATAAACAGCCCCCTTCACACACACACTGTCCACCTCACACACACTGCAACTCTCACATACACAGCACCGTTCACACACACACAGCACCTTACAGACATACATAGAAAAAAAATAGAATAGAAAATCGAATAAAAAATAGAAATAGAAAGAAAGAAAAAAGGCAAAAAATAGATACATTTAAAAAAAAAATTTGCGCTTACGCTATAAAATTAGTTACTGTGGCACTGGTGGACAGTAAGGAAATTTTACCATCAACAAAGATACAAAAGTGGGTTGTAGGTATTAAAAGGTTGACTACACCTGGTGTAGAGCAATGGAAATAAATATATCTCCTTTCGCTGTATTTTATGTAGATTTTGGTCTTACGGCAGCACCACTGCTAGAAATGCATATACTTTGTTTCCCCAAAGCTTAATTGTTCTGTGTATATTTGGAATCCAGACCAGATTCCTAGTGGGCTGAGAACCCTATCCATCCACTGTGGGTGCCCTTTGGAAGTGGCCACAGGACAGAGAGTCTACGGAAGCAGTTTAAGCTGTAAGTAATGCAGTTAACATGTAAATCTCACATGTTCAAATTTTGAGTAGAACCCACTGATATAGGGGTATTGTGGAGTAGTGGCGGGCTTAACACAATAGGGCCCTATGGTGGAGCTAAATCCCCGTGTTTGATTGCTGAGATAGGTCATTTTCAGTACCCTTGTAAAATGTTAAACTGTTTATGTGTGTGTGCTGTTCCTTCAACTGTATTTCATAAGGAACAGATAATTTTTATGTCCTGTTATGTAAAACTATATATTAACCCATATGAATTCAAAGAGGCTGTACTTTCTTTCTCCCATGATTGTATGTATTATTATAGATCTATCCTGCAAGTGTCCCTCCTCCATCAACTCCAGCAAGACACTTGAGAAATATAAATGTTTTAGCGTTTTCTGTCTATAAGATTCTGTAATTAGGCCCATTATAACCATCACAACCAGTCTTAATCCAGGTCTGCGTTGTCCACAAGTCTAGAATATAATAGTATTAATAATAGTGTAATGAACAATATGCTTCCATTCCTAGAATGTAAACTCATCTAACAGGCCCTTCTTCACCTTGTGTCTCTTGCAATATTATTTTGTATGGCAATTACTTGTCAAATATCCCCCTTCTGTAATTGTAAGGCAGTGGGGAAAATGTTTGCACTATATAAATAATGATAAAAATAATAATAATCTCAAAGCCGTTGTGCGAGAAAAAACATAGACCTCAGTTCCTTGCAGTCACAAATGAGGGGTGAATGAGTTCATCAGAACCTTGTGTTTAGAATGCTAAAAGTAGAGCAGTTTTAATGCATAGTGTTCAACTCAGAGGAGTCATTGGGATAATCAGTGGAATGTTGATACTTCACATTTTGCACTTTTCTATATAATCGTTCACATTTAGGTTTATAACAGTGGTCTATAATTGTTCCTTATTCTGTGATATACCATTGATGGTTAATTGTATCGCCTCATACATAGGAGCACCTCCTATACCGAAAACAGAGTACTCAGGTGTTTAAACTCCCAGCCTAATCAACTTGAATTAGATGGACATCTCAGGGCTAGCAGCAGCCAAATTGCAACTCCAGGGGCTTGTCCCTGACCATGAGCTGTAATGAAACCCATGATTGGAATGCACACAAGGCAGCTCATTAAGGATTTCATTAAGATGCTAATGTTTAGAGCTTACTAGAAAAATGAGATTTTAGCTGTTCAATTATGCAATTAGAATCATGGAATGAAAGGAAGAATTGCAAAGCAATTGTATAATGGGAGAAACACAAATAGAACAATAAAATTGCAGGCAAAATAGATGGTTCCCTGGGCACCACGCTCTTGGTTCTGCCACTGCCTTTCATTTCTGTTTAAAATAATCTGCTACAAATGGGCTGATGCTACAGCACTCACCCACTTCTCTACCATATCAGTATCTCACAATTCCCCTCCTGGCACGGAGCCTGTAAATGTTTAGCTAGCCGGAATGGCATTTCCATTTGGCAGTGTCGGTCTGTACCTTGGGCGCCTTGGCAATAGGCCAACATCAAACAAATAATCACTAGTAATGCAACTGGTCACATCTACAGCTTAGTACAAGTATAACAGCTTTACTTTCCTGCATACTGTATATTAAGCACAGATTAGATCCAGACTGAAATGCCTCACCCAGGGAGTAAGGGGGTAATTCAGTAGAGCATAGATTACACCTACAAAATTAAATAGATGTCCATTGAAACACAAATAAAAATGTATGAAATGAAATACACAACACTTTAACATGTTTATGCAGCAAACAAACATATTTCCCAATAACTCACAAATCCATTTAGAGGTGAAGTACACATTTGAGTAAGGGGCAACTGTTCAGCAACACCTATTACCATAATAAGAAAAATTGGGCCTGTGGAGCAGATGAAGGCAGATATACTTGCTTGGAGCACTATCTTCTTTCTTTCTTCACCTCCTAGCACTTCATCTGCCAGGAGATGCTTCACTCTATGGAGAATGTATTGAGACCCTCCATCTGAAAAATGCAAAAAGGCCCATGCACACCCAGAGGTTTCTTTAGAGGTATTCTGGAATAGTGCATCACAATGTTTCAGCTCTCACATGAGCCTTTGTCAGACCTAGTGCAATGCAATATCACCCCAGTATATATAGAGGAAAAACATTAAATTACATCATTTAAATTTAGGAAATTGACAATTGGCCTTACCCTGTTTGGAAATTAAGCTGAAAATACATAATGGGATGTCGCCAAAATAAAACAAAAAAGAACCAAGGGGACAACATTTTAAGAAATACAAAAGGTTCAAAGCACAGACAAAATGGTCATAAATCGAATATACTGATCCCATGATTACATCATATCCGTGGGGTTGGTCGGACGTAGTGGCTATGTCATATCCGGGGGTTTGGAAACGAATGATGGTATACTGAGTCTATTCCCCATGGGAAACATCACAAGAAAACAAAGAAAAACATGTTTAAAGGAACATTATAGTGTCAGGAATGCAAACACTATCTAGTCTCCCTGGCCCTACTTGTCCCCTTAAATATAGTAAAATCTTACCTCCTGAGCAAGTACAGTTGTGCTCTAAAACCTGCATACCCTGGCATAAATTGTGAAATTTTGGCATTGATTTTGAAAATATGAATGATCATTATTGAAGGATAGTGATGATATGAATCCATTAATTGCCGCATAGCTGTTTGGCTCCTTTTTAAATCATAATGATAACAGAAATCACCCAAAAGGCCCTGATCAAATGTTTGTTTACCCTTAAAAGTTACAGACACACAAAGTAAGACACACAGGTTATGATGGCAATTAATGGTTAATTTCTCATACCTGTGACTTTTTAAATTGCAATTAGTGTCTTTGTATAAATAGTCAATACGTTTGTTAGCTCCTGCGTGGATGCACTGACCAGGCTAGATACTGAGCCATGGGGAGCAGAAAAGAACAGTCAAAATACCTGTGTAACAAAGTAATGGTTCTTTATAAAGATTGAAAAGGATATAAAAAGATATCCAAAGCCTTGAAAATGGCAGTCAGTATTGTTTAATCACTTTTTAAGAAGTGGAAACTTTTGGGAACTCTTTATACCAAGCCAATGTCAGGTAGACCAAGAAAGATTTCAGCCACAACTGCTAGAAGAATTGTTAGTGATCCAAAGAAAAACCCACAGGTAACCTGAGGGGAAATACAGGTTGCTCTGGAAAAAGACGGTGTGATTGTTTGAAGGAGCACAATATGACGATACTTGAACAAAAATTAGCTGCATGGTCGAGTTGCCAGAAATATGCCTTTGCTGCGCCAATGTCACAAAAAAGCCGGTAACAATATGTCCGACAACACCTTGACATGCCTCACAGCTGTAACTGTAACTTGGAGTTACGAGACCTAAATAGGGCTTTATGGTCACAACCATAAGCCCTATGTTTGGAGATGGGTCAACAAGACCTGTAGGGAAAAGAATACCATCCCTACTGTGAAGCATGGTGGTGGCTACCTGATGTTTGGGGTGGGGGTGAATGCTAAAGGAATGGGAAATCTTGTGAAAATTGACTGCAAGATGAATAGAACATGTTATCAGAAAATACTGGCAGACACTTTGCATTTTTCTGCACAAAAGCTGCGCATGGGATGCTCTTGGACTTTCCAGCATGACAATGACCCTAAGCACAATGCCAAGTTAACCCTCCAGTGGTTACAGCAGAAAAAGGTGAAGGATCTGGAGTGGCCATCCCAGTCTCCTGAGCTTAATATCATTGAGCCACTCTGGGGAGATCTCAAACGTGCGGCTCATGCAAGATGACCAAAGACTTTGCATGACCTAGAGGCCTTTTGCCAAGACGAATGGGCAGCTATACCACCTGCAAGAATTAGGGGCCTCATAGATAACTATTATAAAAGACTGCATGCTGTCATTGATGCTAAAGGGGACAATACACAGTATTAAGAACTAAGGGTATGCCAACTTTTGAACAGGGGTCATTTTTTTTTTCTTTGTTGCCATGTTTTGTTTTATGATTGTGCCACTCTGTTATAACCTACAGTTAAATATGAATCCCATAAGAAATTTTGCCTGCTCACTCATGTCTTCTTTAAAAATTGTACATATATTCCCAATTCTCCAAGGGTATGCAAACTTTTGGGCACAATTGCATGATGCATATTTTCTTTCTAAAGTAACAAATATGTTTTTAGTTACTTCTTTTGGTAGTGATTTCATAATATTTTCTCGAGAGGCACCATCATTTACTTTTAGTGTTGTATATAAAATATAATAATTAAGCTTTCATGTCTTTTTTCTAATAAAAGTTGCACTACATAACCATATGGGAATTGTAGAGTAATACAAATTGAAGACTTAAGGCTGGACTTCCATTATGAACATCATTTACCTTAAAATTAAGCTGTATCTAAATACATTAATAAAAAATCGAACCTAAATTTTTCCATGATATAAACACACACTATTTGTTATTATATGTAAATATATAAATTATGTCTGCTTTCTAGTACACCAAAGCTCTGTATCATGAAAATGTCTCAACCACAAAAGCAAAACAGGATGTTAATTTATTTTATTCCTGCGCAGTCTATTATTTTCCCTAATTGATTTTATTTAGCATTGATTTACCGGAGACAGACATATATTTAATGAGAAGTGTTATTGATCATTTTATATTCCTTAGAAAATATTGATGGAGATTTTATCATTTAGAATGTTACCACTGTCTTAACAGGAGTTGCACCACTACTAATGATCAAGATACAGATTTTGCCAAACCTTTATGCAAATCTGCTTGTTAAACAACTTAGAAATCATGGCATTGCCAAACACCAGAGATTTAGCTTTGATGCTGGACAGAGTTAGAATCATAGCATTTTTTAATATTAAGGGTCTGGACATAATTCATATTTATTGCTACATTTTTACTCCTAGGTGGGTGTAGAGGTAAGGGTGCAGGTAATTTATCTTATTTCCTGGAGATGGTGAAGAGGGAAGAAGTTGAGGATTATCCTAACTAAGAAACGTGAGAAAGTACCTCTTTGGGCTGCCAAGGAAGGAAGGACATGACTACTGCCAGAGATAAGGGGTTGGGATTAATGGGATACAAATGTTACTAGTTGAATAAAAAGGGGAGAATAGGGAGCATATGTACCAGCAAGTCATAAGAAGTGTAGGGACCATCTCTTTTCTTCTCGGCTGGAGTCAAGTACCAAAAATCAAAACAAAACCTAAAGTGAGAGATTATCTTTAGTGTCTTTTTTCTGTCAAGCTGGTACTGGTGGTGGTGAAGTGATGGCTGTGGTTTTGTGGATTGCCTGATTGAAAAAAATGAATTGACCTTTAATTAACCTATACTGGTGTTAGTAAAATTACTTTAAATATCCGTCTTTGGTTATGTATATTCTTTAACAAAAGACATGTTTGGTTATATACACTGCTCAAAAAAACAAAGGTAACACAACACAATGTAACTCCAAGTCAATCACACTTGAAACGCTGTGAAATCAAACTGTCCACTTAGGAAGCAACACTGAGTGACAATCAATTTCACATGCTGTTGTGCAAATGGGATAGACAACAGGTGGAAATTATAGGCAATTAGCAAGACACCCCCAATAAAGGAGTGGTTCTGCAAGTGGTGACCCCAGACCACTTCTCAGTTCCTATGCTTCCTGGCTGATGTTTTGGGCACTTTTGAATGCTGGCGGTGCTTTCACTCTAGTGGTAAGTCTACAACCCACACAAGTGGCTCAGGTAGTGCAGCTCATCCAGGATGGCACATCAATGCGAGCTGTGGCAAGAAGGTTTGCTGTGTCTGTCAGTGTAGTGTCCAGAGCATGGAGGCGCTACCACGAGACAGGCCAGTACATCAGGAGACGTGGAGGAGGCCGTAGGAGGGCAACAACCCAGCAGCAGGACCGCTACCTCCACCTTTGTGCAAGGAGGTACAGGAGGAGCACTGCCAGAGCCCTGCAAAATGACCTCCAGCAGGCCACAAATGTGCATGTGTCTGCTCAAATGGTCAGAAACAGACTCCATAAGGGAGGAATGAGAGCCGACATCCACAGGTGGGGGTAGTGCTTACAGCCCAACACCGTGCAGGACGTTTGGCATTTGCCAGAGAACACCAAGAGTGGCACATTCGCAACTGGCAGCCTGTGCTCTTCACAAATGAAAGCAGGTTCACACTTAGCACGTGTGACAGATGTGACAGAGTCTGGAGACGCCGTGGAGAACGTTTTGCTCCCTGCAACATCCTCCAGCATGACCGGTTTGGCAGTGGGTCAGTAATGGTGTGGGGTGGCATTTCTTTGGGGGGCCGCACATGTGCTCGCCAGAGGTAGCCTGACTGCCATTAGGTACTGAGATGAGATCCTCAGACTCCTTGTGAGACCATATGCTGGTGCGGTTGGCCCTGGGTTCCTCCTAATGCAAGACAATTCTAGACCTCATGTGGCTGGAGTGTGTCAGCAGTTCCTGCAAGACGAAGGCATTGATGCTATGGACTGGCCCGCCTATTCCCCAGACCTGAATCCAATTGAGCACATCTGGGACATCATGTCTCACTCCATCCACCAACGTCACGTTGCACAACAGACTGTCCAGGAGTTGGCAGATGCTTTAGTCCAGGTCTGGGAGGAGATCCCTCAGGAGACCATCCGCCACCTCATCAGGAGAATGCACAGGCGTTGTAGGGAGGTCATACAGGCACGTGGAGGCCACACACACTACTGAGCCTCATTTTGACTTGTTTTAAGGACATTACATCAAAGTTGGATCAGCCTGTAGTGTGTTTTTCCGCTTTCATTTTGAGTGTGACTCCAAATTCAGACCTCCATGGGTTGAAAAATGTGATTTCCATTTTTTAATTGTTGTATGATTTTGTTGTCAGCACATTCAACTATGTAAAGAACAAAGTATTTCAGAAGAATATTTAATTCATTCAGATCTAGGATGTTATTTTTGTGTTCCCTTTAATTTTTTGAGCAGTGTATATATTATATAATAAGTATAGATAATTTATCCATCTAACCTGTATTAATAACTGATAAATATATAAATCTATACACAGATAAAATGACATTAGTGTATATACGTATATGATTCATTTTACTCCTATAGCAATCAAGGATAGAGTTTACACATTATTGTACCAATCACATATTGTAGGGTACATTTGTGCATCATGCATGGTTCCAGTACATTTAATCAAGTCATATTCCTTTTAATATGGAAGTGAGCTTTCTGTGAGACCTCAGACTTAGTATCTAGTGGGCTAGCAAACATTCTGGTTTGTAAAATGTATGGGCAAACAACTCATTCTTCCTTTGGTCATTTGAAGCTGTCTGGATTCTAGGACTTTCAGGTGGGAAAGTCCATTTCAGTAATTCCTCATTGTTACTTTTAATCCTTATACACATATATATTTTGTTTAATTTCTCAGGTTTACCACCCTCAGGCTACTTTGGCCATTGTCCAGAAAGGTTACAAGCATTATTCCAAATGGAACAATCCAGCCAGTCTCATCATTCATATTGTTCTTTGAATATTAGAAATGATACTGTACCAAATAGCACAACAAGTCACGGAAGGTGGCCTGGTTATAGCTAACATGAGAGCAGAAATAAATGGGATCTGGTTGTGTGGACAGTAAGGTTTGGAGGTCTGAGTAAGTGTCTTTCTTCTGAACTGGGTGAATGAGATGGACACATGGCAATGCATGGCAACCATACTTTGGAAGAGTAGAAGGCAAGCTATACTAGAGTAGGAAACTAAATAAAATATCAGATTCCTATCAGGAGACCTGTCCATTTCAGTATTTACAGTAGAATTTTGAAAGATGGATTTGATGGGACTATGTTTGAATTTGGGGTATTATAGCAGTTTGACTGTTCAAATCTCCCCCTCCCCCCCACAAAGGCCTACCATTTGTAAAAGTAGACACTCCAGGGTATGTCATATGGTGCATATTGTGCCTTAACATTCCCCCCTTTTTATACCAATATATGTCAAAGTATGTGGTAAAAATTAATTTTTGGTATCTTGTTTACATATGGATTACATTTTTGCTGGGCATTTTGTATATTTTATATGTGCCACTAAGATCAAAGCCCCATCATTATGCTCAGCTAAGTCTTCTGAGTAAAATGATACCCCACAATGAATGTCTTTGGCACTATTTCGTTAAGCTACAGTGCCATATAGGAGACCTGTCCATTTCAGTATTTACAGTGGAATTTTTAGAGATGAATTTGATGGGCCTATGTTTCAATTTGGGGTATTATAGCAGTTTGACTGTTCAACAAACCCCCACAAAGGCCTACCATTTGTAAAAGTAGACACTCCAGGGTATCTCATATGGTACATATTGTGCCTAAACATGCACCAATTTTTTCACCAATATATGTCAAAGTCTGTGGTAAAACATAATTTTTGGCCTTTTTACTTACGGATTACATTTTTGCTGGGCGTTTTGTATATTTGATATGTGCTACTATGATGATGGGGTGTAGTGAGCAGCTAGAGGATTAAATAAAATGTTAAAAGCTGTAGTGGAGGGGTAAGGGCTGAAGTATGGGGTTAGGGGCTAAAGTGGTAGGTGTCAGGGTACCTGTAGTCTCTACCTCAGAGGAGGTGAGAGACTTAGACGTTTATCCTCCCAGAGGGGTTGTTTCTTCCGTTCCTCGCGGTTCTCTCGGCCATTTACAAGCCGACCGCGAGGGATCCACTTCCTTATATGACGCGACGCTCAGTAGTCGACGTCATGACGCCAACCCGGGTCGACCTGTCAGTCAAGTCCCGAGCACTAATCAGGACTCGTCGGGGGCGTGATTACCCTCTAGAATCAAGGTATAAAGTAAGGCTTTCGGCATCTGCTCATTGCCCTGTCGTGGTTCTACCCTGTCTAGTCACTCAGTGCTCTTGTATTCTAGTTGTCTCTTTGGTTCTGACCCGGCTTGTTTGTACTACCCTGTTTATCTCTGTTACCCTTTGACTCGGCTTGTCTCTCGCTTACCTGTCCTCTCGTTCCCTCGACCTCGGCTTGTTCCTAGACCATTCTCTACTTACTCCTTACGTTAAGTCCGGCCATTCTAAGGTCCGGTATACGTACCTACCACCTGTTTGTACTCTGCGTGTTGGATCCCTGTCCCGATCCTGACATTACGACAGGGCCAATGGATCCTGCAGGTACAAACACTCAGGTTGGTCCTTCTGACTCTAGGTTCGACGCCATGGATCACAGAATGGACCAGATGGCTCTAGCACTACAGGCGTTACTATCTCGTTCTGGTAATCAACCAGAGGAGATGCGTAATACTTCTATCTCTCCTGTGAGTTCAGGTCTAGAGGTAGCCACTGTAGGTGCTTCTTCCCGTATCACTCCACCTGTACGTTATGGTGGTTCTCCAGAGAAGTGTCGTGGTTTCTTAAACCAAATAGGTATCCATTTCGAATTACAACCCCGCTCCTATCCTACAGATAGGGCGAAGGTTGGATTTATTATCACATTACATGTTGAGAAAGCTTTGAGATGGGCCAATCCATTGTGGGAAAATTATAATCCGTTAGTATATAATTATAATGCCTTTGTAGCTGCTTTCAGAAGAACTTTTGACCCTCCAGGTAGAAAGGTCAATGCAGCCAGATTACTGTTGCGCCTTAGACAAGAAAACCGAACACTTGTGGATTATGCACTAGAGTTCAGGTCCTTGGCGGCAGAGGTTAAGTGGAATGAACAGGCTTATATAGATGTATTTTTAAACGGGTTATCAGACATAATCCTTGACGAGGTTGCTACTAGAGAGCTTCCTGAAAATTTGGAGGATTTAATTTCTTTTATTTCTCGCATTGACGAACGTTTAATAGAGAGGCAGAACACTCGAGAGAGAAACCGTAGACCTTCCTTTAAACTAGCTCCTTCATTTCAAAGTTCTGAATCCACAACCTCACTTTTTCCAGAACCTATGCAGATAGGCAATACTCGCCTCTCAGAAGAGGAGAGACAGTACAGGAGAAGGGAGGGGTTGTGTATGTACTGTGGAGTCAGAGGTCATTTACGCCTAAATTGTCCTAATCGCTCGGGAAACGCTCGCACCTAAGTTTCTCTAGAGGACAGACCTTGGGTGTTTCTATTTTGTCCTCTAATCTTAATTATAAAGATCACAGGCTTCTGCTACCCGTTTCTTTAACTTGGGAGAAGGGAGTACTAGAAACTATGGCATTGATAGATTCCAGAGCTGCTGAGAGCTTTATCGACCAAGTTTTTGTTACCAAACACGCTATCCCATCCCAGTTAAGGGAGACACCCTTGGCCGTTGAGGCCATAGATGGTAGACCTTTAGTTGAGCCTGTTATTTTCCGTGAAACCATACCCGTTAAATTAACTGTTGGTATCTTACACGAGGAAGACATATCTTTATTGCTTATTTCTTCTCCTTCTGTTCCCATAGTCCTGGGGTACCCTTGGTTAAAAAAACATAACCCTATTATTGATTGGGAATTAGGGGAGATAATCTCATGGGGTCAGGGTTGTCAGGACAGGTGCTTACGGACAGTGTCACCGCTTTGCGCAGTTAACACACCGAATAATTCTACCTACTCTACAGAGGTACAAATACCGCCCCTGTACCTGGATTTAAAGGCAGTATTTGACATAAAGAATGCTGATACTTTACCTCCACACAGGTCTTTTGATTGTAAGATTAATCTACTACCTGGTACTATGCCCCCCAGGGGTAATGTATATCCTTTGTCCACTAAAGAGAACTTAGTCTTAGAGGAGTATATTCGTGAGAACCTTGAAAAAGGATTCATTAGGAGATCCTCCTCTCCTGCCGGGGCTGGGTTTTTTTTTGTTAAAAAGAAGGATGGTACACTAAGACCTTGCATTGATTATCGAGGTTTGAACAAAATAACCATTAGAAATGCCTACCCAATTCCTTTGATTACCGAGCTCTTTGATCGTCTAAAAGGCTCCAAGATTTTCACCAAGTTAGATCTCAGAGGGGCGTATAACTTGGTGAGAATTCAGCAGGGACACGAGTGGATGACGGCGTTCAATACCCGTTATGGGCACTATGAATACACAGTAATGCCTTTTGGCCTCTGTAATGCACCGGCAGTATTTCAGGACCTGATCAATGAAGTTCTTAGGGAATTTCAACATGACTGCGTTATTGTATATCTGGATGATATACTTATACACTCTAGAGAGATTGAGACTCACCACAGACAAGTCAGAAGGGTATTGCGCAAGCTTCTTCAACATGGCCTGTACTGCAAATTGGAGAAATGCAGCTTTGACCAATCCCAGATAAACTTTCTTGGTTATGTGATTTCTGGGGAAGGGTTTAAGATGGACCCGGATAAGCTCCAGTCCATTTTGGATTGGCCTTTACCCAGGGGCCTCAAGGCCATTCAGAGGTTTATTGGATTCTCCAACTATTATAGGCGCTTCATTAAGGGTTACTCTTCAATTATAGCTCCTATTACCAATATGACCAGACAGGGGGCTGACACTAAGAACTGGTCTACTGAAGCCCTTCTTGCCTTCAAAACACTCAAGGAACTGTTTGCTTCTGCACCAATTTTAGTTCACCCTGATACGACTCTGCCTTTCCTACTCGAGGTAGACGCCTCAGAGACAGGTATAGGTGCTATCCTGTCCCAAAGGTTAGGTGTGGATAAGCCCTTACATCCATGTGGTTTTTTTTTCCAAGAAACTATCAGGCCCTGAGAGCAGATATGACATTGGTGACAGGGAACTACTAGCAGTTATCATGGCTTTAAAGGAGTGGAGACATTTATTGGAGGGCACCTTACATCCTGTTACTATTTTGACAGACCACAAGAACCTGTCCTATATTGGGGAGGCCAAGCGCTTGTCCTCCAGGCAAGCTCGTTGGTCTTTATTCCTCACGCATTTCAATTACGTGCTCACTTATAGACCTGGTTCTAAGAATTCTAAAGCCGATGCTTTGTCTCGACAATATGAACCTTCTGCGATATCTGAGCCGGTTTTGTCTTCTATAGTACCCAGGTGCAATATTATCGCCAACACGAGTCTTAAGATTCACTCTCCGTTGCTTGGTCAGATCATGAAGTTGCAGCATCTGGCGCCTAGACAGACTCCTGGGGCAAGGCATTTTGTTCCTCCTGAACTCCAACTGGAACTCTTACAGTGTTTTCACAACAGTAAGGCGGCTGGGCATCCGGGTATTCGCAAGACATGTTCCTTGATCTCTAAAGATTTCTGGTGGCCTTCTTTACGGAAGGATATTAGGGATTTCATTGGAGCATGTGAGGTCTGTATGAAGACTAAGCAACCTCATACGCTTCCATGTGGGTTGTTACATCCCTTGAACATTCCAGAGAGACCATGGTCCTGTTTGGCTATGGACTTCATTGTAGATTTGCCTGTTTCTAAAAAACAGACTGTGATCCTCACGGTGGTTGATAGGTTTACTAAGATGGCTCATTTCGTGCCCTTAACTAAACTCCCGACTTCTCCTGAATTGGCGGAGATATTCGCGAGAGAGATTTTTCGCTTACATGGGATACCTTCCGAAATTGTTTCCGATAGAGGTTCCCAATTTGTTTCACGTTTTTGGAGATCCTTCTGTTGTCAACTAGGCATCAAATTGAATTTTTCTTCTGCCTATCACCCTCAGTCTAACGGAGCTGCTGAACGTACCAATCAAAAGATTGAACAATATTTGCGTTGTTTTGTTTCTGAACACCAGGACGATTGGGTCGGTTTGATTCCTTGGGCGGAGTTTGCACACAATAATCTCGTTTGTGATTCTACTCGTTCCAGTCCCTTCTTCATGAATTATGGCTTTCATCCTTCCTTTCTCCTTCCCAAGGGGTACCGTCGGTTGATGTTCATGTTGCCAATTTGAGGAAGTTGTGGGATCAGACTCGACAAATTCTCCTACATAATTCCATGTTGTTCAAGAAACACGCTGATAAGCACAGAAGGGCGGCTCCGGTTTTTGTTCCAGGTGATAGGGTATGGTTGAGTACTAGAAACATTAGTTTGAAGGTTCCTTCTATGAAATTCGCTCCTCGTTACATTGGCCCTTACAGGGTTCTGACTCGAATTAACCCAGTTGCGTATCGCCTAGCTCTTCCAGCTGCCTTACGCATTCCTAACTCCTTTCATGTTTCTTTACTGAAACCGCTAGTCTGTAACAGATTTTCCTCCACTATATCCTCTCCTCGCTCTGTTCAGGTTGAGGGTCAGGAGGAGTATGAAATCAACTCCATCATCGATTCTCGAATCTCCCGGGGGAAGTTACAATATCTTATTGACTGGAAGGGATATGGTCCTGAGGAGAGGACTTGGGTACCTCAGGAGGATGTACATGCTCCTCGCCTCCGCAAGGCTTTTCACTCCCGTTTTCCATCTCGTCCCGGTTCCTTCCGCCCGGTGGGCGTTTCTGAGAGGGGGGGTACTGTCAGGGTACCTGTAGTCTCTACCTCAGAGGAGGTGAGAGACTTAGACGTTTATCCTCCCAGAGGGGTTGTTTCTTCCGTTCCTCGCGGTTCTCTCGGCCATTTGCAAGCCGACCGCGAGGGATCCACTTCCTTGTATGACGCGACGCTCAGTAGTCGACGTCATGACGCCAACCCGGGTCGACCTGTCAGTCAAGTCCCGAGCACTAATCAGGACTCGTCGGGGGCGTGATTACCCTCTAGAATCAAGGTATAAAGTAAGGCTTTCGGCATCTGCTCATTGCCCTGTCGTGGTTCTAGCCTGTCTAGTCACTCAGTGCTCTTGTATTCTAGTTGTCTCTTTGGTTCTGACCCGGCTTGTTTGTACTACCCTGTTTATCTCTGTTACCCTTTGACTCGGCTTGTCTCTCGCTTACCTGTCCTCTCGTTCCCTCGACCTCGGCTTGTTCCTAGACCATTCTCTACTTACTCCTTACGTTAAGTCCGGCCATTCTAAGGTCCGGTATACGTACCTACCACCTGTTTGTGTGATGTAATTCCAGTAAAATACAAGTTTAGCAGGCTAAGATTGCCACAAGGCATATGTATGTATATGTGTTTGTAGTATCAGTTAGTTAATTACACGTAGCTAAGATACTGTCATCACTGTACTGACCAGGTGCAGGAATGTAAGAACTGGAATTACGAGTCCCTCTCCTTTGTATCAGATGAGCCACGTGGTTAGACCGGATGGATGAGTTTAGACTCTATTTATTAAATAGGTTAAGGGTATGTGTGGGTGTAGTTAATTGTGGGAGGAGCTACAGTGCTATATAAGGAATGTACTCTATGTATTCAGTACTCAGACTTTGCTGTATTTTGGTGACGCTAGTCCCTCTGAGTCCCGATCGGTGATCCAATAAAGAATCTCTTCCTTCCTGAAGAAACCTGTGTCCATCTCTCTGTGCTTGGCTTCCGTCAGTTTCTCCGGTATCATTTGGTGCATTGGCCGGGAAGCTCATCGTTCAACGGTAGCTGAGAGGCAGAGGCGTGAGACGGTCTATCTTTGCCCACGTTCTCTACGGCTGCACCCCTGAACTTCTGCGTGGACCTCCCTTCGTCTCGGCGCCACTGGTCTGTTGTCCAGGAGATCATCGGCCTCTACGTGAGAAGTGCTGGGGTGTCCCCGTCGATGAGTGTGAACTCAGGTTCAGGAACGAGGAGGTAAGACAACTGCTGTTTTAGACGGCAGGACCCACTAGGGGTATACCGATTGTGCGGTAGGCCCAAAGGGGTTTTGAATCTGTGTATCTGCCCCCTCTGTCGGAGGGAAGGAGCGAAGGCGCACCGCTCGATCGAACGCTCTTTAGTCAGACCGTTTGATTTGGTTAGTCAGGCGGGGTCCTGGTGTAAATAGCCCTAGCCGGACACCGGTGTCTTGTCTAGACTAGCGTTCTAGGGTGTATATTACGTTCGCTAGGTCGGAGGGACCGGGAGACTAAGCGGCGCCTGTGTAAATTCGGTTCGCTAGTTCTCATCCTATCTGGGCTAAGTGGGAAGGCGTGTAAATTTGGAACCCACTAGACTTTTGATAGTACGACTAAGAGGCGCCTGTGTAAATTCGGATCTCTAGCTCGTTGTATAGTGCGACTAAGAGGCGCCTGTGTAAATTCGGTTCTCTAGCTCGCTATGTATATGTGGTGATTGGGCAGTGTGGCTAACCAAAACGGGTGTATATAGTTTTAGGTAGTCCATTCAAGGTACTGGCCAATAGTTTAGTTGGGAATTGTAAATGTGTTAACGATTGTTTAGTAAAGTGTATATCTTGTTAGATAGCGCGAGCTCAGCCGTCTAGCGAGAGTGTTAATAGTGTGTTGCTGTATTATAGTGCACGGTACCATAACCCTGTATATTTACTGACACTGTATAATAAGTACTAATCATTGTCGTCCATTGCATGTTTAACACCATAACCACTAATAATTGTATTGTGACCTTAACTTGTGCTTTGACCTATGCTAACCGTACTGTAACCGCTATTTGTAAAAGACGATGTTACTGGGGTGTGTTATAGACGGGTAATTCGTATATAGAGAATTATAGCGTGGGTGACTGTATAGTTACGCCAAAGGGCATAATATTGATTATATAGTGACTGGTGTAACAGCTGTGTGTGTACGGGAATTCCCTGAGTGTTTATTGTTATTGTGTACGTTTCACTTGGTAACCGTACCACGTGGTGCTGTTGCCAGAGGAAACGGGTGTGACTGTTGAATAGTACGCGTGTATAGTAATCGTTGTCGACGACGTTCCACTGTTAAATATGGGTGCGTCGCAGTCAACGATTCCGGATCCCTTAGGATGTATGGTTAAGAATTTTAAAAAGGGATTCAAAGTTTGTGATTTTGGGGTAAAGATGTCTCCTGTACGTTTGGTCACTTTGTGCACTAGGGAGTGGCCTACTTTGGTTGCGGCATGGCCGCCACGTGGCAGTTTGGATCCAACTCTGGTACAGCGCTTACACGTGGCTGTATCAGGTAGGCCTGAACTTTACGGCCAGTTTCCTTATATTGATTGTTGGAGACAGGCCGTAAATGACTCGCCAAAATGGCTCCGGACATGCCACGAGGAACAGTGTCGCCTCATGGTAGCTAGGACTTGTTCGTCCACTAGGGCTGGTGTTAGGCCCATTTTGGACACGCCCCCTGAGTCCGAGATCCCTTTGCCGCCCCCTTACTTTCCGGTAAGAGGAAGTGACGCAAATACAGGAAGTCCTGTAACCCTTCCCTCATTACCCTCATCCACTTCCGCTTCCTCCTCCAGTACAGGATCCACCCCCCCTCGTACTAAATCTCCCCTTCCGGAACCAGAACCCACCCCCATTAGAAACGAATATCCTGATTTGGCGCCACTTCAGACTTCCGGTCAAGCTTCATCTAGCTCGGCCCGAAGTGTTCTATTCACTACCTTTTCCCAAAACCAACCTCCCACATCCCCATACCCTATATCTCCCCGACCGGAACCCATGACTGACGCTTCCCTACGTAGCCCCATCCAAACCCGACAGTTGACTGGTGCCCAACAATTAAAGCACTATCAGATGCCTCTTCGCTTAAATCCCGGGTCAGCTTATATCGATGCCGCAGGTCAAATGGCACACGCTGACCCTGTCTTCGTATATGTCCCTTTCACCACTACCGACCTTTTAAACTGGAAGACCCATAATTCCTCGTATACTGAGAAACCACAAGCCATGACTGATCTGTTCACCTCAATAGTACAGACACATAATCCGACATGGGCTGATTGCCAGCAGTTATTAATGACTTTATTTAACAATGAGGAAAGGACAAGAATAAATCAAGCAGCCATTAAAGCATTAGAGGATAGAGCCCGTGCTTTGAACCAAGCTAATCCAGCAGCATGGGCCGCAACACATTATCCCAACACTGATCCCGATTGGAACGTAAATGGTGCTGATATGGTTCAACTCAGAGCCTATAGAGACGCTATAATTGCTGGCATGAAAGCCGGAGGAAAGAAAGCCATTAACATGTCGAAGACAGTTGAGGTGATCCAGAAAAGCGATGAAGCGCCCAGTGTCTTTTATGACCGATTATTGGAGGCATACCGCTTGTACACCCCCTTTAATCCGGAAGATGCAGACAATTCCCGAATGGTTAACTCCGCCTTTGTCAGCCAAGCTTACGGAGATATTAAGCGCAAGCTACAAAAGTTAGAAGGGTTTGCAGGTATGTCAATCTCCCAACTAATGGAGGTAGCTAATAAGGTCTATATGAATAGGGAAACAGAAAGCAAGAAAGAGGAGGAGCGCAAGATGCGTAAAAAGGCTGATATGCTAGCGGTAGCGATCGCAGGCGTAGATAAACGGGGCCCAGATAGAGGCAATAATAGATGGAGTAGGGAGCCTTTGAGTAGGGATCAATGCGCGTATTGCAAGGAAGAAGGGCATTGGAGGAACGAATGTCCGCAAAGAGAGCAGTACGAGAGAGACCAACCCAGGGCAGGCTACGGAAACTTTAGAGGCAGAGCGAGAGGTAGAGGAGGTCCCGGAGGGAGTAATGGTTATAGAGGGAGTAATGGGAACAGAGGAAGTGTTAGGGAAGACAGATATATTCCAGCAGCGCAAAGGTCCCGCGATAGAGAAGGTAGGGACTTTGTAGGATTGGCTGACACTGTCATGGAGGACTATTGATACCGACCGGGCTCCATCCCCCTTGGTCGAGCGGAGCCTATGGTCGATGTATCAATAGGGGGGAAAAGGAGTGCGTTCATGATCGACACTGGTGCTGAACATTCAGTGGTGACTAATCTAGTTGCTCCTCCATCTGGAAGGACTATTACTGTGATAGGAGCAACTGGAAGAAGTGCTGAAAAACCGGTTCTTAAAAGTCGACTCTGTACATTGGGAGGCCACGTAGTAAAACACCAATTCCTTTATATGCCTGAATGTCCAGTCCAATTGCTGGGACGTGATATGCTATCAAAATTACAAGCGCAGATTACGTTCCTACCAAATGGAACAACATCCTTAAAGTTTAATGGACCTTCAGGTATTATGACTTTATCCGTACCAAAGGAAGAAGAGTGGCGACTTTATACAGTGTTGACTAGCCAAAACCCTAGGAGTGATGAGACATTGTTTAACATACCAGGAGTTTGGGCAGAGAACAACCCACCAGGACTGGCCCGCAATATTCCACCAATAAAAATTGAACTGAAACATGGGGTTTATCCAGTGAGCCTAAGACAATATCACATTCCGCAGAAGGCTAAGAAGAACATCCAATCCTATCTGGATAAGTTCATACGGTATGGTATCCTAAAATTCTGTACTTCCCCCTGGAACACCCCATTGCTGCCTGTTCAAAAGCCCGGTACAGATGAGTATCGACCTGTACAGGACTTAAGAGCAGTCAATGATGCGGTTGTTAGCATACATCCAGTTGTACCCAATCCATATAACCTGCTTGCTTTAATTCCGGGCGGGGCTACTTACTTCACAGTTTTAGACCTCAAAGATGCCTTCTTTTGCCTCCGAATTGCCGCAGAAAGTCAATGTATTTTCGCTTTCCAGTGGGAGAACGCTGTAACGGGCTCAAAACGCCAAATGACTTGGACAAGACTGCCCCAAGGGTTTAAAAATTCACCTACCCTATTTGGTTCAGCCCTAAGTCAAGATCTATTGGATTTCGAGTCCATCCCAGGAGAGTGTGTATTGTTACAATATGTAGATGACTTGTTGATAGCAGCAGTTACAAAAGAAATCTGTCAGCAAGCAACGCACGATCTACTACACATTCTCTGGAAGGCAGGATACAAGGTGTCTAGAAAGAAGGCTCAGTTGTGTTTGCCAACTGTCAAGTATCTGGGATTCCATATCTCTGAAGGTCAAAGAATTATGGGGCCAGAGAGAAAAGAGGCTGTCTGCCAAATACCAGTACCCAAGAATAGAAGACAAGTGCGAGAATTCTTGGGGGCAGCAGGCTTCTGTAGGATATGGATTCCCAGCTATGCGATACTGGCAAAACCTCTGTACGCAGCTATCAAAGGTACAGAGCACGACCCCTTCCTATGGACCCAAGAACAGCAAACGGCATTTGAAGATGTGAAGAAGGCTTTGATGAGTGCCCCAGCATTAGGTCTACCTGATCACACACGACCATTCTACCTGTATGTACACGAGCAAAGAAGAATGGCTGTGGGAGTATTGACACAGTACTTGGGATCATGGCAAAGACCTGTTGCCTACATGTCTAAACAATTGGATGCAGTGGCCAGCGGACTTCCACCTTGTCTAAGAGCCGTAGCTGCAGCCGCCCTGCTAGTAGCTGAAGCCGATAAACTCACTCTGGGTCAAGAACTTTATGTACGAGTCCCACATGCAGTACAGACGTTGTTGGATTACAAAGGAAATCATTGGTTTAGTAACAGCCGTATGACCAAGTATCAAGCAATGTTGTGTGAAAACCCAAGAGTGCATTTAGAGACTGTAAACACCTTAAATCCAGCTACCCTTTTGCCGCAACCTACTGAAAGTCAACATGATTGTTTGGAAGTAATGGATGAAGTATTTTCAAGTAGACCAGATCTTCGTGATTTTCCCATCCAGAACCCCGATGTTCAATATTACACCGACGGCAGTAGTTATGTGAAAGAAGGGATCCGCTATGCAGGATATGCAGTGACAACAATAGACAAGGTGATAGAAGCTCGGCCACTGGCGAAAGGAACATCAGCACAAAAGGCAGAATTAATAGCACTAACACGAGCGTTACAATTGGCTGAAGGTTTAAGAGTAAATATCTATACGGACTCTAAGTATGCGTTTTTAACCACTCATGCCCACGGAGCTTTGTATAAAGAAAGAGGACTACTGAATTCAGAAGGCAAAGAAATCAAGTACGCAGCTGAAATCCTACAACTATTGGAAGCAGTGTGGGAGCCGAAAGAAGTCGGTATCATACATTGTCGAGCGCATCTGAGAGGAGATGGTGATGTAACCAAGGGAAATCGGATGGCAGATAGTGCAGCTAAGCGTGCTGCTGAATCAGGAAGACAGGAGTATGTAGGGCATATAGCTGCTCTTATACCAACTCCACTGTCCCAATGGACTCCAGTTTATACAGCTCAAGAAGAGGAGTGGTTAAAGACTGAACCGGGAAAGTATCTGGAGAACAAGTGGTATCAGCTAGAAGATGGAAGAATAGTTATACCAGCATCGCTAGCGGTAGAAATTGTCCAAAATTATCACAACGGGACACATTCTGGGAGAGACAGTACTGAAGAATCTCTTAGAAAACATTTCTACATACCAAGATTGTCCAACTTGACTCAGGCCATTGTACGCAGATGTGTAACGTGTGCTAAGAATAATGCAAGACAAGGACCAGTAAAGCCACCAGGAGTTCAGTTTATGGGGGGACTCCCCATGTCCGATCTACAAATAGACTTTACAGTGATGCCTAAGTCGGGTGGACATCGTTACCTGCTGGTAATTGTGTGCACCTATTCAGGCTGGGTAGAAGCATGTCCTACTCGTACAGAGAAAGCAGGAGAAGTTGTGAGATTCCTGCTACGAGAAATAATACCCCGATATGGACTACCCTGTTCTATAGGATCGGACAATGGTCCAGCTTTTGTTCATCAGTGCCTACAACAACTGACTCATATGCTTGGTATAAAGTGGAGGCTTCATACTGCATATAGACCCCAGAGTTCTGGTAAGGTAGAGAGAATGAATAGAACTATAAAGAACCAGTTGGCTAAAATGTGTCAGGAAACCCAACTTAAGTGGAACGTTCTCTTACCCATAGCTTTATTGCGAATCCGCAGTACCCCTACCAGAAGGATGGGCCTCTCTCCTTTTGAAATCATGTATGGGCGACCACCTCCCGTACTTGGTAACTTAAGGGGGGACTTGAGTCAGTTGGGAGAAGGAATTACTCGGCAGCAGGTTGTAGAGTTGGGTAAGACTATGGAGGAGGTACAGAAATGGGTACAAGATAGATTACCTGTGAATATTTATCCCCCTGTTCATAGTTATCATCCAGGAGATCAAGTGTGGATTAAAGAGTGGAATAATGTACCGTTAGGGCCCAAGTGGAGAGGTCCTTATGTTGTTCTTTTGTCTACCCCTACAGCAATAAAAGTAGCAGAAGTGACTCCGTGGATACATCACTCCAGGGTTAAACCAGCAGCAGTCGATTCTTGGCAAATTACAGCAGATCCAGAGAATCCCTGCAAGATCCGGTTAAAACGCACTACTCAGTCGGAGTAACGAGGAATTATTGTGGATTACAAATTTTATTGTTACAGGTGTGAGTGAGAAGGCCATAATAAAGCCTGTCCGCTTACCAACACATAGTGTATAAGCCAGGAAAGTCTCGAAGGGACACCTGTGAAGATGAGCAGAACTCCATTCCCTGCAGCCCCTCACATCCTGGAAGCTGAGGTTCCATCGCACGGACGAAGACTGAGGATGACGGCGAAAGATGTGCTTTTGATAGTGTTTATTTATATGTGTTTTTATATTCAGGAAGGTAGAGGTACCGACATTCCTAGCTGTGAGGTATGCATTAAGACTACGAGAACAGGTAACCATATATCCCAAACCCTAATTTGGCATTCACAATACGAGTGTAAAGGAGATGTATCGAGATGTAGATACTTAAATATAGACTATAGTGTGTGCCATTTAGGAGTAGGAGAACCTAAGTGCTTCAGTCCGGAGTATCAGCCTCGTACAATTTGGTTGACTCTCAGGAATGGAGATCCTCAGGGGACCCTAATTAATAAAACGGTGTTAGAATCCGTACATTCTTCGGGTGTTCTGCTATTTGATGCATGTAAGGCGATATCAAGTGGTAGAAAACCGTGGAATGTATGTGGGGATCTTAGATGGGAGAGGACGTATGGGTCTAATGATAAATATATTTGTCCCAGTAGTAAAAATAAATATGTGAGTCCTAGATGCCCAAATAAAGACTATAACTTTTGTCCATATTGGTCTTGTGTGGGGTGGGCGACTTGGGGACAGACAGTAGATAAAGACATGATAGTGACTAAGTTGCCGACTAGCCCTTATTGTAAGTCTATGGAATGCAACCCAGTCCATATACTTATTAATAACCCCGACAAGTTCCTAGATAAGTATGGAAATTTATTTGGGTTTCAGATATACGGGACGGGTTTAGATCCTGGGACATTATTGTTTATAGGAATAGAGACTGATACGGTATCCTCCCAGACTCATCAAGTATACCATTCCTTTTATGAAGAGATGAGTATAGATAATAAGATCCCCCATAACGCTAAAAACCTGTTCATTGACCTAGCTGAAAGTATTGCCGGTAGTCTTAATGTTACCAACTGCTATGTGTGTGGAGGTACTAACATGGGAGACCAATGGCCTTGGGAAGCAAAGGAGGTAATGTCCGGTTCTGAGGCAGTTGACCAATTAATATCTACACAAGCCGATTATCATATGAGTGTTAGAGGTAAATCTGAGTGGAGATTAAAGACCTCCATCATAGGTTATGTTTGCATAGCAAGGAAAGGAATAATGTATAATACTTCTGTAGGAGAATTAACTTGTCTAGGGCAAAAAGCTTATGATGATGATACAAAGAATACAACTTGGTGGTCGGCTTCAAATGTCTCAGAACCATCAAACCCGTTTGCTAGATACGCCAATTTAAAGGATGTGTGGTTTGATCTATCCATCACATCTACCTGGAGAGCCCCAGCAAATTTGTACTGGATCTGTGGTAAGAAAGCCTATTCGGAGTTGCCACAGGACTGGGAAGGGGCATGTGTGTTGGGTATGCTCAAACCATCCTTCTTCTTGTTACCAATTGAAACAGGTGAGACTTTAGGTGTTAAAGTGTATGATGTGAATCATAGGAAGAAAAGGGGACCCATAGAGATAGGTACCTGGGAAGATAACGAATGGCCTCCCCAGCGTATCATAGATTATTATGGGCCAGCCACGTGGGCTGAGGATGGTACCTTTGGTTACAGAACCCCTATTTATATGCTCAACCGTATTATAAGATTACAGGCGGTGGTTGAGATTATCACAAATGAGACATCACAAGCGCTCAATCTTCTAGCGAAGCATAACACCAGGATGAGGACCGCAGTCTACCAAAATAGATTAGCCTTGGATTACCTTTTGGCAGTAGAGGGAGGTGTATGTGGGAAGTTTAACCTGAGCAATTGCTGTCTTCAAATAGATGACGAAGGGCAAGCAATAGCTGAGCTTACTAGCCATATGGTTAAACTAGCGCATGTGCCTACTCAGGTATGGGAAGGGTACAATCCAAGTAGTTGGTTTGGTAGCTGGTATGAGTGGTTTGGAGGGCTTAAGGCAGTGGTAGGTGGAGTCCTACTGATTTTACTGTTGTGTCTACTCCTACCGTGTCTTATACCCTTAGTAGTTAGGTCTGTGCAAAGCCTGATAGGAAGTATAGCAGAGAGGAAGGCTGCTGCACAGATAATGGCGATATATAAGTATAAGGCTCTAGATCAAGGAGAACCAATGCAGGAAGATGAGTGTTGAAAAGATTCACATCATAAGATAAGTCTGGTCTGGTTCAAGGTAACTTGCGGTGTAAGCAAACCAAGGTTAAGTGATGCCTCAAGTAATTGTGAAATATCAGAGGCATCAAAGGGGGGAATGTGATGTAATTCCAGTAAAATACAAGTTTAGCAGGCTAAGATTGCCACAAGGCATATGTATGTATATGTGTTTGTAGTATCAGTTAGTTAATTACACGTAGCTAAGATACTGTCATCACTGTACTGACCAGGTGCAGGAATGTAAGAACTGGAATTACGAGTCCCTCTCCTTTGTATCAGATGAGCCACGTGGTTAGACCGGATGGATGAGTTTAGACTCTATTTATTAAATAGGTTAAGGGTATGTGTGGGTGTAGTTAATTGTGGGAGGAGCTACAGTGCTATATAAGGAATGTACTCTATGTATTCAGTACTCAGACTTTGCTGTATTTTGGTGACGCTAGTCCCTCTGAGTCCCGATCGGTGATCCAATAAAGAATCTCTTCCTTCCTGAAGAAACCTGTGTCCATCTCTCTGTGCTTGGCTTCCGTCAGTTTCTCCGGTATCATTTGTACTCTGCGTGTTTGATCCCTGTCCCGATCCTGACAGTAGGCTAGGACCTGCAGGAGGGGGGTCAGGGGTATTGGTAGGGTGGGCAGGGGCAGTAGTAAGAAGTCAGGATCCGTAGTGGAGGGTTAGGACCTGCAGTTGGGGATTAGGGTCAGTAATGGGGGGGGGTTAGGACCTGTGATTGGTGGCAAGGGGCAATAGTGGGTGCCTGGGAGCAATAGTAGAGGGTTAGAGGCAGTAGTGGGTGGTTAGGGGCATTAGTAGGGGTACTAGTGGGTGGTTATTGGCATTAGTAGGGGCTTAGGTGCAGTAGGGGGTGGTTAGGGGCAATAGTAGGGCAAAGGAGTAGTAGTGGGTGGTTATGAGCATTAGTAGGGGGTTAGGTGCTGTAGGGAGTGGTTAGGGGCATTAGTAGGGGGTTAGGGTTCAATGATAGGGAGTAAGTGGCAGTATTGAGGGTTAGGCCTTTGGTTGGTTAAAAAGGGGCTAAAGGGGAATGTTAAAAAAACACATTTTATATATATATATATATATATATATATATATATATTTGTGTTAAGGGCTCATGATAGTACAGAAGATACAAACACTGATAAGTGTAGGATGGTATTAAAAGAGCAAGTCGGTTGTGGTGTGCCGGAACCGACGATGAGGTAGGCCTGTAAATAAAGAGGGCCCACCAAGAAGAAATGTAAAGAGAAAAGGAGTTAATAATGAGGAGTAGGTGGGAGGGTGATGCAGCGCTGACCTCGAACGATATGGAGCCAGGTAAGGGGTGTCCCTTAAGTAGGGAAGAGGTGTGTCATACGCCCCTCCCACAATTACAGGCCAAAAGGCCTTAATACTTGTGTTAAGGGCTCATGATAGTACAGAAGATACAAACACTGATAAGTGTAGGATGGTATTAAAAGAGCAAGTCGGTTGTGGTGTGCCGGAACCGACGATGAGGTAGGCCTGTAAATAAAGAGGGCAAAAGTAGAAAATCAAATTTAAAAATTACATACCAGCAATATACATACTTTAACCAGACATGTCTTGAAAGGCATTTCTTACTTGTACCGGGTTAGGTATGTTTCTAGAGTAAGTCGATGATTTCCAGCGCCCTAGTGACTTGATAACATGAACTGGAATGTTTGCACTGGATGCTGTGGAGGCCGCTCCTATGCGGAAGGAGTGGCCCGAATAGTTAGCTGATTTGAGGCCCAGCTGTGTAAGTAAAGGTGGTGGTAGTGAGTACCGAACCTTGTAGACTGAAAGTGGTTGAGATGGTGGTTCGTTGTTATGCTGGGTATATGAGTCCAGTAGTTTGACGGGGCTCCACCTGTTGTGAGTAGGATAGTACTTAACCTCTACTGAAAGTGCATGTTGACTGGTTTTGGAGTGAGGCAGAGTCAAGATATAATAGTCCATGTGTTTTGTTAAGTGTGAATGAAGTAGGATGTGAGTGGACTGTGTTGTGCTGATGGCGGTAAATTCTCTTGGTCTCAAGAAACCATAAACAAGGCTACGTATATGGCGGTTTTAACGATGAGGTTTGTGTTTTTGGCAAAGGGTTTAAATCTAGTGAATTGTATAAGTCTTTAAAAATATGGAAATCTATGGGTAGCCTCTGGGCCGTACGTGGGGGTTCGGATCTCTGAATACCCCTAAGGATGTTCTTAATTGGTAGGAGGACACTTGATTTGTCTGGTTGTAAAGTTAGCATGTGATGTTGGATGCCTGTCAGATATGGTTTGATTGTGTTGTATGATAGTTTGAGTTTGAGGTGGCAAAAAGAAGCAAAGCCCAACCAGGATGTCACGATGAAAGGTTGTAAGATGCTGTGTTCAGAAAGGAATCTTTAAATCAAATGAAAGCTCTATCGTAAGTTTCCCGGGTATTAGTAGACAGTGCTAATTGGGACAATGTTCTGCTATGTTGCATAATAGCATCTAGTCCATTACTAGATGGTGGAATAGTGGGGTGTTCGTGGCTGTGAGTGCGGCTGACGGGAGTATTTGACGAAAAGCCTGAAAATTAAAGCGAGACAAATTGTCAGCAGCAGTGTTACATACACCTGGAACATGAATACAAAACAAGAGAAAATTATGACATGCAGCCAGCCAAGTGAGTTTCCTCAAGAATCTCATAATAGTCAGTGATTTGGATCGGCCTTGTTTATAATGTGACAAGTTACTTGGTTGTCTGAGTAGCAACGTACAGACGAACCTGCCCATAAATGCACCCATGCCACGGCAACCGTCACGATGGGATATATCTCAAACAGAGCTGAGGTAGTGGAAAAACCCTCCAGGTCCTGAACTTCTGAAGGCCAGCTGCCCCAAAGCCATTCGTTCCTGAAAAATTGCTGCAAAACCTGTGGTAGACGCCGCGTCTGACCAAATGGTAGGTGAGGAGTCAGACAATTTTGGAAGGAACATGCTTTTACCATTCAAGGTGGTTAAAAATTTTCTCCACATAATTACGCCTGCCGTGGCTTGGGTATCCAGGGGTGACCTGTGTCCATCATGTCTAAAAGTGGGAAACATGTAAAGGAGTTGTGAGATGAAAGCCCGGCCTTGAGGTATGATGCGAATGGCAAAATTCAGTGACCCAAGCAGAGACTGTAATTCTTGCGGTTGCAAGTACCGAGTTGTATGTAGAGATTATGTTGATCAGAATGTTTTCTACCTTGGGCGTGACAGGCTAGCTTGCATGGTGGCTGAGTCTAGTATGATTAACAGTGAATAGTATAGAAGTGGCGCTAAAGGGTCAAATCGATGAATGGTGCAGCCAAAACCAAGTATATCACCACTAAATATACTTAAAGAAACATGTACAACCAAAAAAGTTTGAGCGCACACACACCAAACAGGAGTGATTACCTGGGGTATAGCAAATAGGTATCTCCTCCTTAGTACACAATGATAGGGTTTGACAAATGGAAAATCCCTATATAAAAAATATAAATACAGAGAAGGACATAGTGCAACCTGTATAGTATATATACTTAAAAGTGAAAATTTGAGATGGAATCACTCACACTTTTTTGAGCCGTTTAGAAGTAGGCTCAGGACTTATACAGCTTTCATGTCACTTAAATGGGACATGCACATTTACTGGAATCCTCAGGCCAGTTCCCCTTAGGTCCCAATGATCATCGAGTTTGGAGTCAGGAGTCAGGAACCAGGAGCCAGGAGCCAGGAGTATCAGGATAGTAATTTATTTTAACGGATAGTTAAAAGATAAGTAATAAAAAGCAATATTGCACACACAACGCGTTTCAACCAACTAAATGTGGTCTTCCTCAGGTGCTCTTCTAAGTTACAATAGATATATCACAGTTTATATAGGGGAATCATTACCTGCTTAATTAAACAAATTCACAGCACTTGTATATATAATTACCCTTATATGGTCCGGACCGGATGTGGTCTGCCACCTCCAATATGGCTGCACATCCGGTTCGGAAGGGCATATAAACAGATTCAAAATACATTGTACAGAAAACAATCACTAAAGACAGTCAATACATCCTATCTCTATCACAGTCAGCTACCATGATATGATAAAATCATGTGTGACTGTGAAAATAGGTATATCTAAGGTTCTTTCGATGTTCCGTTTCGTCACTTCCGGTGACGTATCCAAAAATGGAGTCCGCCCGTCGCGTCACTTCCGGTGACGCATATATCAGCCTAGCCCGTCAATCTTGCTTCTGGTATCATAATTGGGAGGCGGAAACACTCTCTTCGTTCTCCTGGGAGTATAGGAGTGTCCATTTTTGCTTTGAGGATAAGGTGGCCATCTTAAGAGTGGGCAAACAGTCCTCTTATGAATAATTTCACACGCAAGGCACATATTGCATATAAATAAAAGAAAAACACAAAATATACATGTATTAATACCAACATCCACTATACACTTATAAATGCAACCCATTTTATGACTCATTAATGCAGATAATAAATGCACTGCATTATTTAGGGGTGCAACAATGTAACAATGTTAAATAAACCATATATAAAAGTTCCTATACTAGGAAAACTAAAATATAAAAATAGCTGTCTATTGATAACCTGATCTCAACCGACTAGACCAGAAATGATATAGAATAAAATAATTATAAATAATTAAATAAAACATCCTAAAAAGGACCATATTAAAAATAGAAAAGATATAAATGCTATAAAAATTCCTCGTAAATGAGTTCTCAGATACCATCAATTATAGCAGCTTATTGATCTCAAAATCAATGTTGAGACCTTTTGGGGCCAGAGAGCGTAATTCAAAAATCCACTTGGATTCTTTTAAACTAAGGGCTTTCGATATATCTCCACCTCTCCAGTGTCCCACTACTTTTTCAATAGCAAAAAAGCTCAGAAACTTAGGGTCCGAGCCATGATGTTGTAAAAAGTGTCTCGATACACTATGGTTCGGAAACCCTTTTTGAATATTTCTTAGATGTTCACTAAGCCTAATTTTAAGTTGGCGGGACGTTTTCCCCACATATTGGTATCCACAACTACATTGCAAAAGATAGATGACATAAGTGGAGTGACAAGTAATTAAGGTTTTAATGTGATATTCTTTTTTAGTCACTGTGGAATGGAATTTCTCTACCTTCTTATTATTCAGTCTTAGGGTGTTGCAGCAGGCTCTGCATGCCCCACAGTAGAAAAAACCTTTTTGTTCTTGTGTCCAGTCACTTAAAAAGTTTCTTGGTACTTCAGTTTTGATAAAACTGGAAGTTACCATTTGTTTGAGGTTTCTTGCACCCCTGAATATAAATTTGGGCTTTATGCCTACAAATTGTTTAATATCCTCCTCATGTTGTAAAATGTGCCAGTTTTTATTGATAATTTTCTTAATGGCACCTATATTGCTAGAAAAATTAAAGATAAAGGGGATCTGTTTTTGTTCACTTAAATCCTTTTTACTTTTATATTGTAACAGGGGAGATCTGTCCATGTCTCCGACTTGATCTATTTTTTCCTGTAAGTCGTCACTCTCATACACTTTTTGTATTAGCTGGTTTTTAAGGGACATAGCCTGACTAGTGTAGTCCTCTTTTTTGGTACAGTTCCTTCGTATGCGAAGGAACTGTCCTTTGGGTATGTTGTTTAGCCAAGGACGATGGTGGCAGCTATCCAATTCAATAAAACTGTTAACATCTACCTTTTTGAAAAAAGTTTTAGTCATTAAAACTTGGTCCTGGATAAAAACATTCAGATCCAAAAAATCAACATTACTATTGCTCACATTTTGTGTGAGGGAGATTCCCCACTCGTTATCGTTAAGGTAAGTAAAAAATTCTAAAAGGGTCTTCTCAGGCCCCTTCCAAATGATAAAAATATTGTCAATATATCTTTTATAGAGGACCAAGTTTGCGCCAAAGCCATGTCCCCCAAAGACGAAAGTACGTTCCCAAAAGGACATGAATAAGTTCGCATAACTTGGCGCAAACTTGGTCCCCATGGCTGTCCCTTTAATTTGCATAAAGAACTCCTCCTCAAACCAAAAATAGTTGTTCTGTAGGATCATGCGAATTCCCTCCAAAATAAACAATTTTTGGGGGTCTCCATATGCCTCAGTAGCCTCGAGATAAAATTCGACGGCTTTACATCCTATATCATGTTGGATGATTGTATAGAGGCTGGATACATCGCACGTTGCAAGTAGATAGTCCTCTTGCCAACTAAAATTTTTTAGAATATTCAACAGACTCATAGAGTCTTGTAGGAATGCTGGAGTCTTTTTAACCAGAGGTTGTAGGTGGTAATCGATATATTGGGATAATGCAGATAAAACCGAGTCTATTCCAGAGACAATGGGGCGTCCTGGGGGGTTGATTACGTCCTTGTGCATTTTGGGCGATATATATATGACAGGAATTCTCGGATGTTCAGGAAGTAGGAAGGAGAATTCTTTCTTATCTAAAATATTGTCCTCCAAACCTTTTTCCAAGAATATTTTTAGATTATTTCTAATTCCTTCTAAGGGGTTATTCTTAAGTTTTACATATGTAGTCGTGTCATTTAATTGTCTGTATATTTCCCGTATGTACCAACTTTTATCAAGGACGACTATTCCTCCCCCCTTGTCTGCTGGTTTAACAACTATAGATATATCCTTTTTAATTGAGTCTATAGCTTTTCTCTCTTGAAAAGAGATATTTTGTTCAAACTTAGTAAGGGGCTTTATGTTATGTATGTCGGCCAAACAAGAATTTTCAAAAACCTTAATATTATCTGTTTTGAGAAAGGTGGGAAAAAAATCTGACTTTTTCTTTAAATCAGTGTGGATAACTCCCAAATTCTCACTCATTGGAGCTGAATTAACCAATGTATCTGGTATGGTAGGATCTTGTCTATTAAAAAATTTCTTTAAACATAACTTCCTGGTATAGCGGTTGAGATCAAGAAAAACTTCAAATTTATTAGCTGAACAGCTAGGTACAAATTTAAAACTTTTCGATAGAATCCCCTCTTCTGTTTTAGAAAGGACTCTATTAGATAAATTAAAAATTCTTATCTCACTTCCCTCTGCCTCCTTTTTCCCGGCATAATCTCTCCCTCCTCTCCCTCCTCTCTTTCCTCTTCTGATTTTCTGGTCCTTTTCCTTGGGGTTTCTTTTATCGGGGTTTTTCTCCCCATTCTGTTCCCTAAAAAAACATCCTCCCTAGTTTCAGTTCTAAGAGCCTCAAACCGATTTTTAAGGGGTATATATGGAGAGTTACCCCTAATAGGGCTTCTTCTCCTGTTATAGGAGGTCTTTCTTTCTCTGAACCTGCTCCATCTCTGAGGAAGTGGCGCAGGTCCAGGGAAATCGGATCTCAATCTTTCCGTCTGAGAGGTCTTCCTAGATTTCACAGGTGTATTCTCCCGAAAATAGGGTTTATGATTATAAGGCCTACGGGTATCCTCAATTGGAGATTGAGGAACTCCTTTCCCAACTCTATAGTTATTATGAGACCTAGAGTACTGATAAGTATCGCTATTTCGATATTGAAAGGAGGGTTTCCCCTTAGCTCCTGGGGTCCTCGGTCTCTCTTTATGTCTCTGATGGTTATTCTCTTTTCTAGGCTTAGGTAACACCCTAACCTCATTATTAGCATAATCATCGAGATCCCTATTGAATTTCTTTTTTTTGTTAAAGATGAGACTTTTCTCAATTTTGTTTATTTTAATTGTAATCCTTTCTGAGAGACTTTCAAAATCTTTTGTCCCTACAAAGGGTTCTAGTCTGACTTTAATTCCCTTAATTAGCTCGTCAATTTCCCGTAAATTATCCCTTCTTTCGGTGATAATGATATTAATCATGGTAATTGAAAATGATTCTAAAGCAGTAGTCCAGATTTTAATAAAACTTTCCTTTTCCCTATTGAATGTGGGGAACTTAGGAACTTAGTAAACCTCAGCCCCCTAGGGGTGATTTCTCTCTCAAGATATTTCTCCAGAGTAAATATCTCCCATTTAATTTTCAACTCACGAATAAGTAGTTTTTCCAATTGAAACATACTTTCGTCTAGGTTGTCACTCAGAGTAATTGTAGGTTCATCAATCAGAGTGTCAACACCAAACTTTTCATGTGCCAAATTGCACCAATTTTGTCTTAACTCAAAGTGTCTCAGAGTCTAGTATGATACCCAGGAATGTGATGAAGGTATCTGGTCCTTCAGTCTTGGTGGAGGAGACTAGGACACCCACCTGTTCGAATAGACTGATGGTTTCTTTTAGGCTACTGGGAGGGGAAATATTCTCCTCGACCAGTAAGAAATCATCCAGAATGTATAACTGTAGGGCATCTGGCTATATTTAATAAAACCAGCATAGGGTTTCGGCGAATACGTCGAAAATGGCCGGACTACTTTGGAACCTAAATGTTAAACGTGAGCAAAATAGTAGTTCCCTGCCCACTTGATACCATGCAGGTGACACAGTGTAGGGTGGATAGGCAGTAACTTGAAAGCATTGTGATATCAGTCTTACTGAGCCATGCTCCGGCCCCTGCCTGCATGATAGCCGTAATGGCGTGATCTATGGCGGAATATTGCAGTGAAAATTCCTCAGAGGGTATGAGGGAGTTCAGACTAGGAGTGGCAGAGGTGTTGATAGATCAATGATAAGTCTCTGTTTGTGAGAAGATTTCCCTGTGACAATACCGATGGGGTTTGTCCGCCATGTGGTGAACGGAGGGGACTGGAAGGGCCCCCATAGGAAGTCCTCTGCCACTTCCTGACTATGAGTGTCTCCACCGCTGTAGGGTTTGTTGTGCGGATTGTAAATTAGGACATTCCAGGATTCCGGAAGGCATGTGTATGAGGCCTGTGTGAATCCTTCTGATAGACCCGAGATAATGAATTCCACCAAATGTCTAGATGGATGATGTGGCAGTAATGTCGTAAGTACAGAAATGTTTATTGATGTTAAGTATAGTTTTGGGATACATTTTATTTGGACACAGATTTAGCATGTGCCCTGAAACAGATGGCTGGAGAAAGTGATTGCAACTCAACCAGTGCTGGAGGGGTCGCAGTGGCCGACCCAGCCATGGTAAGGGGTGTAGTGACCGATTCCCCAGGGGTGATACTGGCAGGCTAACTAGGCCTGAAAGGCGAAAAATTAATCTTGTTTTGTGACAGGTGAGGCCCTGCTAGTTGCCAAGTGGCTATGAGAGGCTCTGTCTATGAGTTGGCGCGAGGGGTTATTGAGGCCACCCGTCGTAGTGGCAGGAATCGTAGGCCTCTCGGTGATAGTAAAAGAAAACAGGGGGAGGGAGTGACAGGTGAGGCCCTCTCTATAATATTGCGAGGCGGCTAACTCACGTGTGGCCCGATGGCGTTTGCCTCCGAAACGTTGAGGCGGGGTGTTGGCCTCGCGGACCACTAAACGATAGGCAGAAATGCCAAGAAGGGAGGTACCTATTTGGGCCTATACCCCTAACTTGCCAGTACTCTATGGCCTAGAAGAATGAAACGTATGTGAACTACAACGTGAGCAGGCTTACGTACCTGGTAGTATGTATGAAGTTTTGAGATTCGACAGGTATGAAAACCTGGATAAACCTAAAAAGGGATAGAGTGAGAATGGATCCTGTGAGACCTGTGTAATCTGTATAGGCTGGGATTAGGGCTTCTAGCAGTATGTGTGGGAGGTGTAAAATCTATGAGTATGATAGTGACATGACTGCCCATGCCTGGTGACAAGCGTTACGCTGAGTCCGATACCTGGCAGCAGGGGATTGGCCGTGTAATGTGTATATATGGAAGGTGATCAGATGATATGCATGTCACTAAACTGATCTGGGAATGCAAGGGACTTTTTAATGTGAAGTGACAATATGCAGAATCATAAATGTTGCTGTAAAGTGACGTATGAATGTATGAACCAGAACGTGTGATTCAAAAACCGAACGTCTTGTGAGACGTATATGCCGTGTTCTTGAATACTCGTGTTACGTCGTCTGAGTGTGTCAAGAAAAGGCCTGAGTTTGTAAATGCCATGTGAAATTATGTGAAATGACAATCTATGCAGAAAATGTTGTAACGTGACGTATGAGTGGTTGAACCAATGCGTGTGATTCAACCCGAAACCCTCTGTGGAAGGTAGGACCGTGTTCTTATATACTCGTGGTATATCGTATGAGTATGATAAGAAATGGCCTGAATAGTTAGTGCCATGTAATCGTAATGTACATGGTTGTAATAACATCATATCTCCATTATACTCTTTAAAATAGGACCGTGTCCTTGAACTCGTGGTATGTCGTACGAGCATGACAGAAAAAGGAGCCGTAATGTAGGCTAACCATAACTGTAATATACATGTAATATCTGCATTGTAAAATAAAATAACTATTATTATTAAAACCATATATATATAATAAGCAAACTGAAACAAAATAGACAACCTAAGATCGTGTAAAATAAGTATTTGAAAGTTTAACCGATTACTGTGCAGGAAACGTATGATTGGTTGAATCAGTACGTGTGATTCAACCCGAGTATGCATGAAAAGGAATTAAATCCTTGTGTCATGGTTAACAACAAAGAAATGAGGCCTGTAACGTAGGCTGATTTAATTGTAATGAAATGGATAATTATAAAAAAAAAAACTCCAGTAAGCGTGGGAGTCCAATGTCTATACAGAAATGTTAGCTGGTTTCATACCCTTGATGTAATAAGTGATACCTTAAAAATAGCATGACAAATGGTCTGTCTATTTAACCAGGCAACTTTTTAACCAAATGTAAATACATGAAATGATGAAATGTAACTCACGAAAAAGATCTATGTGAATACATAGCAGAATAACCGAATCTTAGTATGAAGGGAAACAGAAGTTAGCATGAATAGCTTAACCATATGCATTTTAATGCGAACTGCAATCGTGCATAGAATATACTATGAATAAGTGCCGACCAGAAAACACAAACCGAAATGACAATCGTTTAAATGAAGCAAGGTTGGTTTTTACATGAAATGCAATAATGTCTGAGAAGCCTGTAGTACACTGAATGACCGGTAGGGGTCAGTGTGTAGGCGAAAATGCAGTGGTTCGATGGTTTGTACATGAAATGCAATAATGTCTGAGAAGCCTGTAGTACACCGAATAACCAGTAGGGGTCAGTGTGTAGGCGAAAATGCAGTGGTTCGTTGGTTTGTACATGAAATGCGATAATGTCTAAGAAGCCTGTAGTACACCCAAAGACCGGTTGGGGGTTTAAACGAATGATATGCATGAACATGCAATGGTTTTAGAACAGACTTAGACAAAATGCAGCCGTAAAGTGAGGACCTGACCCGTGCATGGTGCCGTGGGACTGATGCCTGGCATAAAGGGTAGGTTGACTTACAGTTTGTGAGTCACTTGGACACCATCCACGGCGATGGATTGAAGAAAGAAGGTGGTAGGCCGGAAAAGCCTGTGGCTGGATTCCTGACACAGCTCTGCTTAAAAAACCTCATGGAGTAATCAGGTAAAATGGCGTCTGGATGACCCGGAAGTGGAAATGATGCAGCGCTGACCTCGAACGATATGGAGCCAGGTAAGGGGTGTCCCTTAAGTAGGGAAGAGGTGTGTCATACGCCCCTCCCACAATTACAGGCCAAAAGGCCTTAATACATATATATATGAACATATATATATATATATATATTTTTTTTTAATGTTTCTTCCCCTTCCCTAATGCTTACCTTGAGTCAGGGAGGTGGATCCGGTTCCAAGTCTGCACTCCAAAGTGTAGGCGCTCCTGGTGCCCACGCCTCTCTCTGTCGGGCCGTGCACGACACTGACACCGAGTCACTACTGCAAGCGCCGCGTGAAGAGGCGTGTGCAGGGCGCCCCTTCCAAACGTGCGCCCAAGGCCGGCGCCGACTTTGCCCATAGGTTATTATAGCCAGACAGATCAGCCTGCATGCCAGGATTGGTAGTGTACTCTGGAAAATTATTATGGGTACCCAGTCATCTGCGCCATGTTCAGCATCAGGTGAATCAGCGATTTCTCCTGATGGTCCTGCAGTATCTGGCACATAGCTGTCCCCTAAGGCTCTCCGAGGCAGTGTCGGTTGCCTCTGAGTCGGCCGCTAACAGTTCATAAGCCTCTTCTGTTTTAAACATAAAAAACTTACAATGCACCATTCCAAATTATTACGCACAGTAAGTTTCAAAACACTTTATAGGTTGTAAAGAACTGAAAATTGTCATTTGTTGTGTTTGCAGCATATTTACTGAAATCAAAAGCTATTTCAATCAAACTTATAACAACATTTTAACTTTTTAAACATTTTAACAGGTCACGTTACATTTTAACATAGGACCCCTTATTTGATAGCAGCTTCACATCCATTGAACTTGTGAGTTTTTGGACGGTTTCTGCTTGAATTTGTTTGCAAGATGTCAGAATAGCCTCTCAGAGCTACTGTTTGGATGTAAACTGCCTCCCACCCTCATAAATCTTTTGCTTGAGGATGCTCCAAAGATTCTCAATAGGATTGAGGTCAGGGGAGGATGGAGGCCACACCATGACTTTCTCTCATTTTATCCCCATAGCAGCCATTGATGCAGAGGTATTCTTTGCAGCATGAGATGGTGCATTGTCATGCATGAAGATGATTTTATTACGGAAAGCATAGTTCTTCCTTCTGTACCAGGGAAGAAAGTGGTCAGTCAGAAACTCCACATACTTTGCAGAGGTCATCTTTACACCTTCAGGGACCCTAAAGGGGCCGACCAGCTCTGTTCCCATGATTCTGTCCCAAAACATGACAGCCTTGTTGGAATAGGGTGGCTGTCCACCAACCATCCACTATTCCATCCATCTGGACCATCCAGGGTTTCTCGGCACTCATCAGTGAACAGGACTGTTTGAAAATTAGTCTTCATGTATTTTTCTGCCCAATGCAGCCGTTTCTGCTTGTGAGCATTGGTTAGTGGTGGCCAAATAGAAGGTTTATGCACAGTTGCAAGACTCTGGAGGACTCTACACCTTGATGTCCACGGAACTCCAGAGGCACCAGCAGCTTCAAATATCTGTTTGCTGCTATGTAATGGTATTTTAGCAGCTGCTCTCTTGATCCGATGCATGGATCTGGCAGAAATCTTCCTCGATGTGCCTTTATCTGCACGAACCCGTCTGTGCTCTGAATCAGCCACAAATCTCTTAATAGTGCGATGATCACGATTAAGTTTTCGTGAAATATCTAATGTTTTCATACCTCGTCCAAGATATTGAACTATTTCACTCTTTTCGGCAGCAGAGAGATCCCTTTTCTTCCCCATTTTGCATGAAAATGGTTCTCTGCTTAATAATGTGGAAAACCCTTCTTTAGTAGTTTTTCCTTAAATTGGGCTCACCTGGCAATCTAATTATCACAGGTGTCCGAGATTGTTTTCAGTGAGTTAAACTGAAAAACAAAATATTTAATCTTTGTGACACTTAACCCCTTAAGACCGGAGGGCGTACTATTACGTCCTTTTAAAAGCGGCTCTAAACGCCGCCGGACGTAATAGTACGCCCTCCGGTTTTTAGTAACTTACCCGGTCGCTGGCGGTCCCACGCCGGCGATCGCGGTTCGGGGGACTCCCAGGGAGCCCCCCGCGGCACGTCCGCCCTCCAGGAGCCCTCCCGGCCATGTGAGAGTGAGGTCCTTGCGAGGACCTCACAATCACATGGCCGGTATAGCTGCCTGCTGCATTGCCAGCAGGGGGACCAACTGTAATGACAGTTGGTCCCCCTGCTGGCTGAAAATAAAATAAAAATGTTTTAAAACAGTGTAAAAATAAATAAATTATATACTTAGATCATATATATATATTATATATATATGATCTAAGTATATATATACACATATACACACATACACATACACCGTCTAGGTGTATTTTAATATTAATATATATATAATTATATATATATATTAATATCAAATTACACGTAGACTGATACGGATTAAATATATATATAATTATTGTTATATATATATTTATAAATAATATAAAAAAAATTAATATGTAAATACGTAAAAAAATTAAATAAAAAAAATAATTAAAAATAAAATATTAAAAAATATATAGATGTGTTTTATTTCGTTCTAACTGTATTCTGATATTAATATATATATATTTATATCAAAATACACTTATAACGAAATAATATATATATCTATATACATAAATATATACGTATATATCACTATATATATACCTATATATAAATAAAAATATTAAAAAAAAATTATATATATATATACGTATATATACACATATGTATATATATACATATATTAATTCTACACATATATTTATGTAATAATTTTACATAATTAGGTATCCTAATTAATTACAATTAGCGGGACCTGCCTGACCACCCATGCCGAAAGTATAGGGAATTTAATTTGCTAGCACTATATTTAACCCTATAACTTTCCAAGACACCATAAAACCTGTACATGGGGGGTACTGTTTTACTCGGGAGACTTCGCTGAACACAAATATTAGTGTTTCAAAACAGTAAAATGTATTACAACCATGATATCGCCAGTAAAAGTGAAGTTTTTTGCATTTTTCACGCACAAACAGCACTTACAGGGACGATATTATTGCTGCAATACTTTTTACTGTTTTGAAACACAAATATTTGTGTTCAGCGAAGTCTCCCGAGTACAACAGTACCCCTCATGTACAGGTTTTATGGTGTTTTCAAAAATTACAGCGTCAAATATAAGGCTTGTGTTTAATTTTTTTCACATTAAAATTCGCCAGATTGCTTACGTTGCCTTTATGACCCTATGGTAGCCCAAGAATGAAAATTACCCCTATGATGGCATACCATTTGCAATAGTAGACAACCAAAGGTATTGCAAATGGGGTATGTCCAGTCTTTTTTAGTAGCCACTTAGTCACAAACACTGGCCAAAATTGGCGTTTTTTGCATTTTTCACACACAAACAAATACAAACGCTAACTTTGGCCAGTGTTTGTGACCAAATGGCTACTAAAAAAGACTGGACATCGCTTATTTGCAATACCTTGGGTCGTCTACTATTGCAAATGGTATGCCATTATGGGTGTAAATTTATTTCCTGGGCTACTATACAGTCTCAAAGGCAACGTAACCAATCTGGCGAATTTCAATTTCAAATGTAACACGCTATATTTGACCCTGTAACTTCCCAAAACACCATAAAACCTGTACATAGGGGGTACTGTTTTACACGTGAGACTTTGCTGAATACAAATATGTGTATTTTATTGCAGTAAAAGCAAACAGTATTATGACATTGACAGTTAAAATGTCATGAAGAACGAAAAAAATAAAAAAAAATCTTATTTTCTCCCATTTTTTTCATATTAAATTATGTTTCATAGCTAAATATTTGATATTAAATGAAAGCCCTGTTTCCCCTGAATAAAATGATATATAATAAGGGGGGGTGCATTTAATATGAAAGAGGTGAATTACGGTTGGACAGACATATAGCGCAAATGCCAGGTTTTGTTTACGTTTTGTTTCGTTCACAACTTGTACATTTGGCTGCGGTGTTAAGGGGTTAAATAGAATTTGCATAAATAATTTGGAACAGGGTGTAAATAACAACTTTTTTTTTTACTTTTTTTTTTCTTTTCACCCCTAACTACCTTATCACTAAATTCCCCAATTTCCACTAAATTCCACCCACCCCAACTAACTAAATCACAAATGAATAAATACAATTTAACCCCTTAGGGTTACTAAAAAAAAACAAATTTAACCCCTGCAGGTAAAAAAAAACAAGAACTACATCACAGTAAAGTACTGTGATCTGTATTTTGATCACTGCTGGCAGCATTCAATCAGCAGAGAAAGGGTTATTTTTTTTTTTAAAGAACAGGGTAAAGGGTATTTGGAACCTCTTCAGACAATTTATTCTCTTCAGGAACACAATGTAACAATGATCCATCTCTCTCCACTTCAAAAACCCACAAGAGGTGGAGGAAGACAAATCTGATATCCCAGCAGCATTGTGACCGCTGTGACTGGCTGTCACAACGATCACGTGGGCTGGGATATCGCAATTTGATGTTGCTGGTCTGCCCCTGACTCGGAGTCACCCAGCAACAGCGTTAACCCCACGATCGCCTGCACCGCAGTGATCTGGGGTTCATTTTAGCGCATGACGGACCAGGTCCATCATCCGGCATTAAGTGCTTCCCCAGCATGACGGACCCGGTCCATCACCTGTCATTAAGGGGTTAAAGACCATCTTCCACTCAACTCCTTCACGAATTCTAATCAGGTTATAAGCATCACTAAGGTAAACACTATAGATCCCTTAAGACGGTCAAATAATTCTGTGGTTAAGGGGATGGGATACACATTACTAACTTTGATACAGTTCAATTTCTTATAATCAATATATAGTCCTAAATTACCCCCTATGTTAGGAACAAAAAAGAACCCAGCTCCTGCAAGAGAAGAGAACCTCCTGAAAAATCCTTTAGCTAGGGATTTTGTAATATACTCCTCAATAAGCATGTTTTTTTTTTTGGATAAAGGATGCACTCTTCCCTTAGGTGGTAGTCCCTGGTAAGGAGGTGAATAGCGCAATCACTTACCGAATGGTCATAAAAAGATTTCATCGGTAAGTTAGCATGCGCTAGAGAGCAGGTCTATGTTCGAGGGAGGATTAGCTCAATAGCTCTGGGAATCCCTCAAATCTATGTTCAGGGAAATGTCCCCAAACATAAATTAGCTCACTAGAGCAGGGGATCTCTGAAATCTATGTTCGGGGAAAATTCCCTGAACATAGACTAGCTCTCCAATGTAGGGAATCCCTCTAATCTCCACACTAGAGGAGCTGAGGTAGGTATGCAGGGCCGGCGCGTCCATAAGGCGGCACAGGCGGCCGCCTTAGGGCACACGGGCTCTGGGGGCGCAAGATTTCAGTGACCGGCAGGAGGGAAGCTCTCCCTCCTGCCGGGCCACAATCTCGGCCCCCGGTGCGGCGTGCGGCTGTGCTGTAATCAGGCGCGGCAAGGGAGCTCTAACCTCGCTGCTCTGCTCCCTCGCGCGCTGTCTGCTGATGCCGCTGGAGCCGGAATATGACGTCATATTCCGGCTCCCGCGGTATCAGCAGACAGCGCGCAAGGGAGCAGAGCAGCGAGGTTAGAACTCCCTCGCCGTGTCTGATCTCAGCACAGCCGCACGCCGCCCAGCAGCCCCACTGGACCCCAGGGAAGGATTCATCATCCACACCAGCTCTCCAGGTAGGGAGGCTGGGTGGAAAATATTTATTTATAAAATAATTAGTGAGTGTATGTGTGTGAGTGTCTGTGTGTGTGTGTGTGTGAGTGTCTGTGTCTGTGTGTGAGTGTGTGTGTGAGTGTCTGTGTCTGTGTGTGAGTGTATGTGTCTGTGTCTGTGTGTGTGTGAGTGTATGTGTCTGTGTGTGTGTGTATGTGTCTGTGTGTGTGTGTGTGTATGTGTGAGTGTATGTGTCTGTGTGTGTGAGTGTATGTGTCTGTGTGTGAGTGTATGTGTCTGTGTGTGTGTGTGTGAGTGCGTGTGAGTGTATGTGTCTGTGTGTGTGTGAGTGTATGTGTCTGTGTGTGTGTCTGAGTGTATGTGTCTGTGAGTGACAGAGTGTGTCTGTGAGTGACAGAGTGTGTCTGTGAGTGACAGTGTGTGTGTCTGTGAGTGACAGTGTGTGTGTCTGTGAGTGACAGTGTGTGTCTGTGAGTGACAGAGCGTGTGTCTGTGAGTGACAGAGTGTGCGTCTGTGAGTGACAGTGTGCGTCTGTGAGTGACAGTGTGCGTCTGTGAGTGACAGCGTGTGCGTCTGTGAGTGACAGAGCGTGTGCGTCTGTGAGTGACAGAGCGTGTGCGTCTGTGAGTGACAGCGTGTGCGTCTGTGAGTGACAGAGTGTGTGCGTCTGTGAGTGACAGTGTGTGCGTCTGTGAGTGACAGCGTGTGCGTCTGTGAGTGACAGAGTGTGTGCGTCTGTGAGTGACAGTGTGTGCGTCTGTGAGTGACAGTGTGTGCGTCTGTGAGTGACAGCGTGTGCGTCTGTGAGTGACAGAGTGTGTGCGTCTGTGAGTGACAGTGTGTGCGTCTGTGAGTGACAGAGTGTGTGTCTGTGAGTGACAGTATGTGTCTGTGAGTGACAGTATGTGTCTGTGAGTGACAGCGTGTGTGTGTGAGTGAGTGCGTCTGTGTGTGCATGTGAGTGTATGAGTGTGTCTGTCAGTGTATGATGAGTGTGTTTGTCAGTGTATGAGTGTGTGTCTGTCAAATCAGTGAGAGTATGTTTGTCATTGAGTCTGTGTGTGACTATCAGTGTGTCTGTCAATGAGTCTGTGTCTGTCAGTGACGTCTGTGTGTTTGTCATTGAGTGTGTGACTTTCAGTGTGTACAGAGTGTAGCGGAGCGGAGCGCGGTACAGGAGCTTCTGTTTCCTGTACCTGGCCAGACTGACAGGAGGTGCTCACAGAGAGAGCACTCCCTGTCAGTTCGGCCAGGTACAGAAAACTGAAGCTCCTGTACCGCGCTCCGCTCCGCTACACTCTGTACACACTGACACACCAGGAAGGGGAGTGTGACCACTAAAGGGGTGTGGGGTGCACCAAGGGACAGGGAGGGAATGGGAGAGAAACACCAAGAGACAGGGAAAAGAGGGGGGAGGGGAGAAGAACACACAGGGAAGGGACCCTTAATGGTCGGGGAGGGGAGAGGGGCTGGTTAAGAGGCACATAGGTGAAGATGTTTTTTGGGGGGGATGGGGGGGGGGGCGGAAAAATGCATCTTCGCCTATGTACCTAAAAATCCAAGCAACGGCCCTGTAGGTATGTTGCTAGAGAGTATAGGACACACAGATGTAAAGTATTCTTAATGGCACTTCTTACTCCATTTAGTTATCTCTCCAGTTTCCCAATTAATAACTGGGCTGTGTTTTACTAGCCAAGGGAAATCCAAAACAACAGGACAAGACAGACAAAATATCACTAGGTATAAAAAAAGAAATGTACTGTATTTTATCCCAAAAGAACCAAAGAGCAATGCTAAACACCCAAAAGTGTACCTCACATACACCCAATTTATAGTAACAAAGGGGAAAATCTGTACTGCACCAACAAGTGACCGTACAGATTAAAGGGGTAGCAGAGCAAATATCATAAAGATACGACCTGTGTATAGAATGACACAACAATTTCCAGGATATCTAGAATGTATAAAAAAATCACACAATGGTGAAGTATGTACAATAATGAGTGGTTCAGACCCGGAGGTAGAGAACTTACAAGATTATACTGGAGATCAGCGCCTGTCTCCCTTCCAAAGGGTATATATACAAAACGGCGTTTCCTTCAGGATGGGTATGCGATGTGGTATAGCAGCATATGCAGAGACCTCCAATCCTCAAAGGCAAAAAGATATATAGAGCAGTATTGTAGTAAAAAAGAGAATTTATTAGTACAAAATGCACTTACATCAATAAAAGGTAAAAGCAGCTTGTCTCCACTAAACAAGTGGTACCCAGGAGAAAACGGAATCCCTCTGTGGTAAAATGAACAATAAAAAGAAAAGCCAAAAACATATAAAGTCTCTAGCTGGTATCCAACGCGTTTCGTCTTCTAGACTTCTTCAGGGATATGCAGTAACGTTCACATAGTCCTTTCTTTATATAGGGCTTCAAGGTCTTTCGTTTTGTCGCGAACCGGAGAACATACTTCCGGGTTTCGTTTTTGCCGGTTGTTGATTGGCCGGACGTGATGACGTGTTCCGGCCGTCTGTGTAAGGAAGAGCTATTTCCGCGTTCCACTGTGGAACGCCTGCCGTCCTATCACTTAGGACTGAAAACGCTTCCGCGTTCCACCGTGGAACGCACGGCAATTCCGGCAACCAAAAGGTTGCAGCGAAAAGCCGAGCGCCCAGGGCGGAACCACGGAACACTAATGGAACAGATAAAGACTGTATGGGCTCAAGCCCAACAAACAGGGGGGGACAAAAAAATGAGGGGGACAAAGAATAAATAAAAACAGAAGGAATAAAAATAATAATAATAAAAATGGAAACAAGAACAAGAAAAAAACCATCAGTAAACCATACAGTATAAATAAAAATACAAATATAAATATATAGGTGTCACAAATACACCCAAAAGCTAACATAATAAAATACAAAGAAAATACAGAATAGTAATCATACTAGATGCATACAACCAAATATACCCTAAAAAACTAAAAATGTCTCAAAAGAATCACTATATTATATAGACTACAAAAGCCCCCCTAAATCAATATCCTGGTTGAGGCCCATATTTAGGGTATTTAAAGTGTAGATCCAGAAGGCTTCTTTCCTAGCTAGGTCATTAGTTTTACTTCCTCCTCTCCAATTTGTTGTGACCTGATCTATTCCAATGGCGACGAAGGTCGACCATTGAAACAAACTACAGGAGTTGCAGTGATTAGGGACACTATGTTCCACCTTATGTGTCCTAATATTGTTAAAGTGTTCTCGAAGGCGAGTATGCAAAGTTCTGATGGTCCTACCCACATACTGGGCACCACATCCACATTGTAAAAGATAAATTACATATGTGGATGTGCAGTGTACAAATTTCTTTATGTTATATATTTGGTTAGTGTAAGATCCTGTAAAGGATATAGTCCTTCTTTTTTGGTGGGTGCATGTGGAACATGCCCCACATTTATGAAAGCCTGGCGTCTTTTGTGACTGTAGAAAATTAAATTTTGGACTTTTCAACAAATTTGGTAAAAGACTAGGTGCTAATTTATTTTTTAAATTGTCTGCTTTTCTGTATATGACTACAGGTTTTTCTGGTATCTTATCTCCTAAGATGTCGTCTTTTTTTAAGATGGCCCAATGTTTTTTGAGGACTTTTTCTATTTTTTTAGCCTGAGAACTATACTTCGTAATGAAGGCAAACTCCCTATGGCCGTCAGTAGTTTGATTTTTACATCCTATGGTTTTATTCTTGTTTTTATCTTTATCCATTAAAAATTCTGCACGTTCTCTATTTTTTATTTTTATAATATCTTTTTCTATTTGATCTGCATTATAACCTTTTTCGACATATCTGTTTTGTATTATTTTTGATTGTTCTTCGAACATCTGCACATTAGAACAATTCCTCCTCATTCTAGTTATTTGGCCCTTTGGGACATTATTGAGCCATATTGGATGGTGTAAACTAGTCTTTTTTATAGCGGTATTACAATCGGTCTTCTTAAAGAAAGTTTTAGTATGGAGAATCTCATTTTCTATGTATAGAGTTAGGTCCAAGAAGTCTATGGTAGTAGTACTAATATTAAAAGTAAAGTTTAGGTTGTATTGATTTAAATTGATAGTATCAATAAAATTCTTCAAGCCTTGTTCCTCTCCTTCCCAGATAATGAGCACGTCATCAATGTAGCGTCGCCATAGGACGAGGCTACCCCCCGGATGTGGTCCCAATTGGATGCATGAATCCTCCCAATGGGATACATATAAGTTCGCAAAACTGGGGGCAAACCTCGTCCCCATGGCGACGCCACACTGCTGCAAATAAAAATTCGAATCAAACCAAAAAAAGTTCTTGGTTAAAACAAAATGAATGCAAGACACCAAAAAATCAACTTGCTTTGAACTTAAGGTATGTTGTTGGATTAGAACGTCCCTGATAACCTCCAAACCCTTAATATGGGGGATATTGGAGTACAGGGAGGTAACATCCACCGTGGCTAGTATATAGGAAGATTTCCAGGTAAAAGATTGTAAAGTTTGGAGAATATGAGTGGTGTCTTTTATAAAGGAAGGACATAAAGAAACAAAAGGTTTAAGGAAAAAATCCACATATTCGGAAAGGTTACAAGATAATGAGTTGATCCCACTAATGATTGGCCGACCTGGAGGGGTCGTCAAACACTTGTGGATCTTAGGAAGGAAATAAAAAATCGCTATTTTACATGTTGGATTAAAGATATACTGAAATTCTTTGGAAGAAATAATCCCTTGGTCTAGACCTATTTGGAGTAAAGCTCTAAGATAAATTAGCACCTAGTCTTTTACCAAATTTGTTGAAAAGTCCAAAATTGAATTTTCTCCAGTCACAAAAGACGCCAGGCTTTCATAAATGTGGGGCATGTTCCACATGCACCCACCAAAAAAGAAGGACTATATCCTTTACAGGATCTTACACTAACCAAATATATAACATAAAGAAATTTGTACACTGCACATCCACATATGTAATGTATCTTTTACAATGTGGATGTGGTGCCCAGTATGTGGGTAGGACCATCAGAACTTTGCATACTCGCCTTCGAGAACACTTTAACAATATTAGGACACATAAGGTGGAACATAGTGTCCCTAATCACTGCAACTCCTGTAGTTTGTTTCAATGGTCGACCTTCGTCGCCATTGGAATAGATCAGGTCACAACAAATTGGAGAGGAGGAAGTAAAACTAATGACCTAGCTAGGAAAGAAGCCTTCTGGATCTACACTTTAAATACCCTAAATATGGGCCTCAACCAGGATATTGATTTAGGGGGGCTTTTGTAGTCTATATAATATAGTGATTCTTTTGAGACATTTTTAGTTTTTTAGGGTATATTTGGTTGTATGCATCTAGTATGATTACTATTCTGTATTTTCTTTGTATTTTATTATGTTAGTTTTTGGGTGTATTTGTGACACCTATATATTTATATTTGTATTTTTATTTATACTGTATGGTTTACTGATGGTTTTTTTCTTGTTCTTGTTTCCATTTTTATTATTATTATTTTTATTCCTTCTGTTTTTATTTATTCTTTGTCCCCCTCATTTTTTTGTCCCCCCCTGTTTGTTGGGCTTGAGCCCATACAGTCTTTATCTGTTCCATTAGTGTTCCGTGGTTCCGCCCTGGGCGCTCGGCTTTTCGCTGCAACCTTTTGGTTGCCGGAATTGGCGTGCGTTCCACGGTGGAACGCGGAAGCGTTTTCAGTCCTAAGTGATAGAACGGCAGGCGTTCCACAGTGGAACGCGGAAATAGCTCTTCCTTACACAGACGGCCGGAACACGGCATCACGTCCGGCCAATCAACAACCGGCAAAAACGAAACCCGGAAGTATGTTCTCCGGTTCGCGGCAAAACGAAAGACCTTGAAGCCCTATATAAAGAAAGGACTATGTGAACGTTACTGCATATCCCTGAAGAAGTCTAGAAGACGAAACGCGTTGGATACCAGCTAGAGACTTTATATGTTTTTGGCTTTTCTTTTTATTGTTCATTTTACCACAGAGGGATTCCGTTTTCTCCTGGGTACCACTTGTTTAGTGGAGACAAGCTGCTTTTACCTTTTATTGATGTAAGTGCATTTTGTACTAATAAATTCTCTTTTTTACTACAATACTGCTCTATATATCTTTTTGCCTTTGAGGATTGGAGGTCTCTGCATATGCTGCTATACCACATCGCATACCCATCCTGAAGGAAACGCCGTTTTGTATATATACCCTTTGGAAGGGAGACAGGCGCTGATCTCCAGTATAATCTTGTAAGTTCTCTACCTCCGGGTCTGAACCACTCATTATTGTACATACTTCACCAAAATATCACTAGGAGCACAATATGTTCAGTACGTAAAACCCCAATGGATAAGGAAATAGGCTTAGTCTCATGAGTAATGTGAGGCGTTAAAAGTGGTCTACCATCTATGACCTCAACGGCCAAGGGTGTAGCCTTTTGAACAAGCGGTACTGCAGAATTAGAAAGAAAAGAGGTATCAATAAAATGTTCTGCTTCTCTCGTATCTATTAAAGCTTTGACTTGAATGGTACTCTTTAGGATGGCAAGAAAAACAATTATTATTAACATTGCAGATTTTGAAATGGGGGACAAAGTTATAACACCCAAGGCCGGCCCCCTAGTAGGCCTTAGGTGTGCAAGTTTTCCGGGCTGCTAGAACACTCCTTCCTAAGATGACTTTTTTGCCAACAATATAGACAAATTCCCTCTCTCCTTCTGTAAGTTTTTTTCTGCTTCAGAAAGCTTAGTCACATCTAACTGCATAGGTTTAAGAATTGGTAAGGCTAGAAACTCACGAAGAGGAACTTCTAAACCAGGGTTTGCCACTAATCTCCTTTGCCTGTCCCTATGACTACATCTGTCTCTGATGCGATTATCAGTATATATACAATAATCTATCATGTCATTTAACTCTAATGTTAATTCCTTAGCAGCAATCTCATCTAGAATAACATCAGTCAAGTCCTCCTAAAGGCAGTGATCAAAGAACCGTTAGTCCATACAACTTTGGACGCCAAAGTTCTGAATTCAATAGCATATTCAGACACAGTACGAGAACCCTGATGATTCTCATAATAGACCTTCCTGCATAATGAGCTTTTCCAGGAGCATCAAACGTTTTTTTTTAAAAGCAGTAATAAATTCATAACTATGCACTTATG